>NC_061508.1:38741401-38787344 GCF_022539505.1 Lolium rigidum | reverse complement strand
TGGTTGTATATATTGTTAAAGAACGATCATACTGTGACAGCACCTTGATCCTCAGATATGTACGCAACTTTCATTCAATTTGAGCATTTTCATTTGAGCAAGTCTGGTGGCCTAATAAAATCCATCTTTACGGACTGTTCTGTTTTGATAGATTCTGCCTTTTATTTCGCATTGCCTCTTTTGCTATGTTGGATGAATTTCTTTGATCCATTAATGTCCAGTAGCTTTATGCAATGTCCAGAAGTGTTAAGAATGATAGTGTCACCTCTGAACATGTTAATTTTTATTGTCCACTAACCCTCTAATGAGTTGTTTCGAGTTTGGTGTGGAGGAAGTTTTCAAGGGTCAAGAGAGGAGGATGATATACTACGATCAAGGAGAGTGAAAGCTCTAAGCTTGGGGATGCCCCGGTGGTTCACCCCTGCATATATCAAGAAGACTCAAGCGTCTAAGCTTGGGGATGCCCAAGGCATCCCCTTCTTCATCGACAACATTATCAGGTTCCTCCCTCGAAACTATATTTTTATTCCATCACATCTTATGTGCTTTTTCTTGGAGCGTCGGTTTGTTTTTGTTTTTGTTTTGTTTGAATAAAATGGATCCTAGCATTCACTTTATGGGAGAGATACACGCTCCGCTGTAGCATATGGACAAGTATGTCCTTGGTTTCTACTCATAGTATTCATGGCGAAGTTTCTCCTTCGTTAAATTGTTATATGGTTGGAATTGGAAAATGATACATGTAGTAATTGCTATAAATGTCTTGGGTAATGTGATACTTGGCAATTGTTGTGCTCATGTTTAAGCTCTTGCATCATATGCTTTGCACCCATTAATGAAGAAATACATAGAGCATGCTAAAATTTGGTTTGCATATTTGGTTTCTCTAAGGTCTAGATAATTTCTAGTATTGAGTTTTGAACAACAAGGAAGACGGTGTAGAGTCTTATAATGTTTTCAATATGTCTTTTATGTGAGTTTTGCTGCACCAGTTCATCCTTGTGTTTGTTTCAAATAAGTCTTGCTAGCCTAAACCTTGTATCGAGAGGGAATACTTCTCATGCATCCAAAATACTTGAGCCAACCACTATGCCATTTGTGTCCACCATATCTACCTATACTACATGGTATTTTCCCGCCATTCCAAAGTAAATTGCTTGAGTGCTACCTTTAAAATTCCATCATTCACCTTTGCAATATATAGCTCATGGGACAAATAGCTTAAAAACTATTGTGGTATTGAATATGTAATTATGCACTTTATCTCTTATTAAGTTGCTTGTTGTGCGATAACCATGTTTACTCGGGGAACGCCATCAACTCATTGTTGAATTTCATGTGAGTTGCTATGCATGTTCGTCGTGTCGGAAGTAAGGGCGATCTACACTGAGTTGAATGGTTTGAGCATGCATATTGTGAGAGAAGAACATTGGGCCGCTAACTAAAGCCATAATTCATGGTGGAAGTTTCAGTTTTGGACAAATATCCTCAAGTCTCTAATGAGAAAAGAATTAATTGTTGTCAAATGCTTAAAGCATTAAAAGAGGAGTCCATTATCTGTTGTCTATGTTGTCCCGGTATGGATGTCTAAGTTGAGAATAATCAAAAGCGAGAAATCCAAATGCGAGCTTTCTCCTTAGACCTTTGTACGAGCGGCATAGAGGTACCCCTTTGTGAAACTTGGTTAAAGCATATGTATTGCGGTGATAATCCAGGTAGTCCAAGCTAATTAGGACAAGGTGCGGGCACTATTGGTACACTATGCATGAGGCTTGCAACTTATAAGATATAATTTACATGATGCATATGCTTTATTACTACCGTTGACAAAATTGTTTCATGTTTTCAAAATCAAAGCTCTAGCACAAATATAGCAATCGATGCTTTTCCTCTATGGAGGACCATTCTTTTACTTTCATTGTTGAGTCAGTTCACCTATTTCTCTCCATCTCAAGAAGCAAACACTTGTGTGAACTCGTGCATTGATTCTTACATATTTGCATATTGCATTTGTTATATTGCTTTGCATTGACAATTATCCATGAGATATACATGTTATAAGTTGAAAGCAACCGCTGAAACTTCATCTTCCTTTGTGTTGCTTCAATACCTTTACTTTGAATTATTACTTTATGAGTTAACTCTTATGCAAGACTTATTGATGCTTGTCTTGAAGTGCTATTCATGAAAAGTCTTTGCTTTATGATTCAGTTGTTTACCCATGTCATATACATTGTTTTGATCGCTGCATTCACTACATATGCTTTACAAATAGTATGATCAAGTTTATGATGGCATGTCACTCCAGAAATTATCTTTGTTATCGTTTTACCTGCTCGGCACGAGCAGAACTAAGCTTGGGGATGCGGATACGTCTCCAACGTATCGATAATTTCTTGTGTTCCATGCCACATTATTGATGTTATCTACATGTTATATGCACACTTTATGTCATATTCGTGCATTTTCTGGAACTAACCTATTAACAAGATGCCGAAGTGCCGGTTCTCGTTTTCTGCTGTTTTTGGTTTCAGAAATCCTAGTAACGAAATATTCTCGGAATCGGACGAAATCAACGCCCGTGTTCCTATTTTACCCGGAAGCATCCGGAACACACGAGAACCGCCGAGAGAAGGGGGCGGGGCCACCACACCACACCCCGGCGCGGCCAAGGGGGGGCGCGCCCCCTAGGGTGTGGGCCCCCCAGAAGCCCTCCTGCGCCGCCTCTCCGCCTATATAAAGCCCCTGACCTAAAAACCTCGGGGCGTTCGACGAAAACCACAGAAACCTTCCAGAGCCGCCGCCATCACGAAGCCAAGATCTGGGGGACAGGAGTCTCTGTTCCGGCACCCTGCCGGAGCGGGGAAGTGCCCCCGGAAGGCTTCTCCATCGACACCGCTGCCATCTCCACCGCCATCTTCATCACCGCTGCTGCTCCCATGAGGAGGGAGTAGTTCTCCATCGAGGCTCGGGGCTGTACCGGTAGCTATGTGGTTCATCTCTCTCCTATGTGCTTCAATACAATAATCTCATGAGCTGCCTTACATGATTGAGATTCATATGATGATGCTTGTAATCTAGATGTCATTATGCTAGTCAAGTGAGTTTTACTTATGTGATCTCCGGAGACTCCTTGTCCCACGTGTGTAAAGGTGACAAGGTGTGTGCACCGTGTGGGTCTCTTAGGCTAGATTTCACGTAATACTTATTCACCGTTGAATGGCATAGTGAGGTGCTTATTTATATCTCTTTAAGATTGCAATATGTTTTGTATCACAATTTATCTATGTGCTACTCTAGTGATGTGTTATTAAAGTAGTTTTATTCCTCCCGCACGTGTGCAAAGGTGACGAGTGTGTGCACCGTGTTAGTACTTGGTTTATGCTATGATCATGATCTCTTGTAGATTGCGAAGTTAACTATTGCTATGATAATATTGATGTGATCTATTCCTCCTACATATGCATGAAGGTGACAGTGTGCATGCTATGCTAGTACTTGGTTTAGTCTGTTGATCTATCTTACACTAAAGGTTACTAAAATATGAGCATTATTGTGGAGATTGTTAACTCCGGCATTGAGGGTTCGTGTAATCCTACGCAATGTGTTCATCATCCAACAAAAGTGTAGAGTATGCATTTATCTATTCTGTTATGTGATCAATGTTGAGAGTGTCCACTAGCGAAAGTCTATTCCCTAGGCCTTGTTCCTAAATATCGCTATCGCTTGCTTGTTTACTTGTTTTACTCGCGTTACTACTACTGCGTTACTACTGCTGCGTTACTACTGCTTGTTTACTCGTCCCGGGCAAAGCACTTCCGGTGCCGTTGCTACTACTTATTCATACCACCTGTATTTCACTATCTCTTCGCCGAACTAGTGCACCTATTAGGTGTGTTGGGGACACAAGAGACTTCTTGCTTTGTGGTTGCGGGGTTGCATGAGAGGGATATCTTTGACCTCTTCCTCCCTGAGTTCGATAAACCTTGGGTGATCCACTTAAGGGAAACTTGCTGCTGTTCTACAAACCTCTGCTCTTGGAGGCCCAACACTGTCTACAAGAATAGAAGCTCCCGTAGACATCATCAGTCTAGAAGCTACTAAGATAGAAATCATCCAGATACAGATCTTGTGCACAGAAGCTAGAAATCATGCACAGATGCACACACTAGCAAGATCTCATGCACAGATAGCACCAGCAGATGTATTGCAAGGTTTAGCAGCTAACCAAGACAACACGAGAAAATCCTAAGCATGCAACCATCAGGAAACCCTAGATTTCTTCACAAGCAAGCATATTGGCATTCATATTTATTATGATCCCCAAATATGCAAGCAAAGATGAATAGCCAACAAGATCCAACCAACCATGTGAGCAACCAGTCAGTAGCAAGGCTACTGAGGTCACAGCACACTTAGAACCATCCCAAGGCCAAGCCAAATACAAAGCATCACTATCCAGAAATGGATTCAGACTCTAATTGCTTGTAAAAGAATCATGAACAGCAACTTCAGATACAAGCAAGTAATTTAATCATCACTGCATAAGCAGTTCATCACAATTTAAGTAATACAAGCATGAATTTATCACAGATCCATGCTAAGCATTGACAGTAGCATACTATTAACCAACACAGTTTAATCCATATCCACTAGAGCAAGTCTAGCTAGCTAAGATGAGCAACAGCACAAGTAAGCAACATCATAGTGATGCTTGAGCATCAACATCACTGATAATTGAATTGATCAAATGGATCAATTATAGCAAGCCAAGTTACACAGAGAGGTTAGCCAACAAGCAAGGAATGATCCAATGGATCATTGGCTTGCATAGGAAGCACATAAGCATTTCCCAAGCACCACTGGCACTCACAAGTGTCACTGATGAACCACAGCACACCTAGACAAGCAAGTATAACATGCCAGTAAGCACAAGCAAGCCCATAAGCAAGTACTGCATGGCATAGCAAGCTCATAAGCAAGCACAACAAAGCATAGCAAGATTCAAGCAGGCTAGGAGCAACAGATAAGCAAACAGAGCATGTACAGCAAGCAAAGCAACACTGGCCAGTACCAGAAACTGGTGATTGGGCCATGAGCTTGCAGCAAAGGGAAGCATAGGAGGATTAAGCAACCATGGCAGAGTTATGTGTGATCACAGGATCACCAGAAAGCAACAGAGCATAAGGAAGAAGAAACACGGTAGCTTGGAGAGGCGCACAGGTAGGAGAAGGAGAAGGAGCAGGGCAACTTACACGCGCCTGGTGGCAGAGGCTATGGCATGGCGAGGCAGTGCTCGCGCGGCCATAGCAGCTGTAAAGCCAGGGAAGGCGCCGGCGTTACGCCGACGAACACCACCACAGCAGCACGGCACGGAGACGACGGCACGAGTGCGCAAGCAGCACCCGCGCCAGGTCGGTCTCGGAGACGCACACGTCGACGGCGAGGGCGAGAGCTCGTCGGAGATCACCCAGTCGCGCAAGGCGATTCTCCACGAGATCCAGAGAGGAGGCGATTCGCCAGGAGAGGAAGCAATCGGAGAAACCACGCGGACGGATCGATAGATCGTCTCGCGGCGGTCCAGATCAGGTAGGTGGCGAGGTCAGGGAAGCACGGCGATGGCCGGAGCACGGCGGCGGCCATGGCGGCGACGCCATCGCCAGCGCGTCGCGAGAGAGATTAGGGTTAGGTCGAGCGAGTGAGAGGGCCGAGTGAGTGAGAGTGAGGTGGGCCGTTCGGCGCCACCGAACCCAAAAGGGGATTAGCCTTATTGGGCCGTCCCTGGGTTTAGATTATTGGGCTGGGCCCAATATGGGTCCAGGGGGTATTTTGGTCTTTTAACATTTAATAAAAGGCCGAACTTTACCAAATTTTAATAAATCAAACACAACTCTAAAAATCCATTAAAAATTGGATTAATGAATGAAAAATAAATCTTAACAAGAATAAAATATGAAATGGAATTTATGAAACAAATTCAAAATTATGAATTTTAAGAATTTAAATAATAACTTGGAATTTAAAATTATCATTTCCTTGTAATTAAAATCAAGGAAAAATCTCAAATAAGTTCAAATACTTATTTTCAAACATTTCAAAATGAAATTCTAATATTCCAAGTCATTTCTATTGAAAAGGGTATTTTTCCCAGAAAAATACTATATTCCTTGTTATTCCAAAAACTATAGAGGTAACTCTATAAATTTTCAATTATTTTTGGAATGATTAAGGGAATCACCAAGTAAATAGTTTTACTTTGAATTGTTGTACTTTGTGTGAATTAAAAATGGTTTATACTTTTAAATCAATTGTAAATTACTGTCAAAGGCATAAATCTTAAAAGCAACCCTAAATTGCTATAACTCAGCGGGGTAAAGGGATTCAACATAAAATAATACATCCATGATTGCATTATTTGGATTTTATAACATTGTCCTTACCGGACAATGATGCTTCTTACAGAACCCGAGGTCCAGGTTCCATCAACAGCATTGAACTGCACTATCTCGCAGTCCACAGGCAAGTTCACCCTTGCTCATGTCAACTTGAGTATTTTCTACTACTTTAATGCAAAGCTATATACTTATCATTCCTGCATCGCAAATGAAATGTTACTTTCCAACTATGAATATGACTATGTGGCTGGCAATGGAACCATGGTATGTGTTGATATGGTGGAGGTTCCATTGCAATGGGTTATATCACCCTAGGATTAAATTACCAATGCCGTCCGAGTGATTCTAGCGCCGTACAAACCGCGTTGACCATGAGATCTATAATGGCTCGGGGAAGCCAGCCGTATCTTTTCCCTTCCGCACGCCAACGGATCGGAGAGCCGGTGGGGTGCTTGGAGGCACTGCCATAATAGGTTGGGATATCCTTTTAAATCCCCATCCATTAGTGATGATAAGCTCTACGATCTATGAGGGATTGTACGGAGTACACCATGAGTAAAGCCGTATTATCGGGGGAAGTCTACTGGAGGTGTACGGTTGGACAAAAGGGTGGGTTTGCGGTCGCGGAGAAGGCGGTGTGGGCTTGGATCTTTATACCTGGCCTCACACCAAAGGAAGTGTGAACGGGGGCAAGTCCCTGCGGATGGCAAAAAGGGTGAGATCTCTTGTGGGAAAAGTAACGCACCTCTGCAGAGTGTATCAAATTGTGGCTGTCACTCCTTGTTCCGGGAAGGGAAGTGCGAACGCGGCAGGAAAGGAACTCCACGAAGTTCTAGTCAACCTGTGAAGACTGACGGGCATAGTTTTCATAATAAAAGCAACCTTTTGAAGAAATGATTGCAAAACATGCATTGACCTGAGATTTCCGATCAATGGTCGTAGCTAGTGCATCAAACACCTTTTTACTCTTTTAGAACTTGTTGAGTACCTCTGTACTCACTTTCTTTCGACACCCTTGCTAGACTGTGATCCGGAAGTGGAGGCCATCAACGATGGAGCACCAGAAGGAAGCTACGAGCTGGTCTACGAAGAACCTGATCTTACCGGCGGAGTGGAAGGCGTAGACTATGGGATAGTCTACGGACCAGATGACACGGAGGTGGAGGAGTAGTGACATACCCTAGCATCATAGAGCCGAGCAACGTAGAACTTACCTAAATAAGTTGTTGAGCTCTCTTTTATATATGGTTATAAGTTGTAATCGTACTTAAGTAGTATCTTAGGGTGTTCTCATAGGACCTGTGAGAATACCAACTTGTTAAGACAATGTTTGTAATAAAGTATGGAGTGTTATGACCTGCAATGTTTCTGTTGTACCACTCTGAGGAATATGGCAATTTGTGAAGAAGTCCCTTCACAAAGATCATATCAACGACTTGTATACTACAACATGCAGTGGTATGCTGGGTCACCGCAGCTGGTATCAGAGCAAATGTTGCGACCTTAGGTTGGAAAACCTAGTATAGGGAAGAAACCTGTAGGAGTCTAGTAGAAATAGTAAAGGATTCTCTAGAATTATGGTGATTATTCACTTGAGAATACCAAAACCATATATTTTAGTGCGATAATTCTTTATTATAGCTATTATGATGCATTATCACTAGTAATATTCTGCTTTTGTATACAGCCATAATGGCGAACACTTTTCCTAAGAGGACTTTGAGGAAGGTTGAGGGTTGGCTTGGTGATTATGATGGACCAATAACAGCTCTCCTGTGTGGGATGCCGAAGGAACTTCATTGCGATCCACGGATACCTGTTATCAAGTATACCTACTATGATGAGGAAATCCTAGCCAAGTGCGAGTATCGGTCCAACTACCGACAAAGCTGGCTGATGAGTCGTATAATGCCATACGGAGAAGCCAAAACTATCACCACAGCCTACCACATGGGCCTATTCAAGGCAATCCTTGAGATAAGGCAGCACAAGTCGATAGAACTGCTATGTTCGGAGTTTTCTCATATACCTCATGCCGAGGAAGATGAGGATCCCACTCGAATCATTTGGTGTTAGCACACGAAGTCCTGAAGCTGCAGCACAGCACATGGATAGCTGTAAGTCTTTATTGACCACGATGTACCTTTTACACATGAAGATGAGAGGTGAGATTGACCACATGCTAGCTGAGTTCACGGACCATGATAAAGTCCAAACTCGGATGCGTGATTTGAGGGCACAACCACAACATACTACACCTTTCTTTAGCCTAGACAGCTATGTAGATTTGAGTGACCAGTTATCCCATAAAGATCCACTCACACCCAACTTTGTTCCACATTATCCACATGTGTCAGCATCATATGAGTCTGGATATGGGGGAGATGATTCCAGGAACCTAAACTGCTCGGAGTCACCAATCGAGAATTCGACTGGTTGGCGTTTCGGGGAACCATTTGGAGATGAAGGAGAACCCATCACTTGTGAGTCAGAGGATGAAGGAGGCGCGGTTAACCAGAATGTTATCCAAAGCTTTGGGCAGGAAGAGAAAGACACCAACTCTAATTCTTTAGATTTGGAGATGGGGTTACCCAAAACATCCCAGTACGTCGTAGGTGAGAGTTCTGGAACAAAGAAAAAGAAGAAGAAGAAGATGAGGGGTCAAGTGAATAGGAATCCTCCATGGATGACAGGAGAAGAGGAGCTGTATTCCACTGGGGATATGTATGAGTCTTTATCTAGTTACTTTGGCATGACAGATCTCTGTCTCGGCACTTCGTCCGATTCAGACTACATACCTACGGGAAGAACCTTCATTCCGGACGGTGTTCGGAGGACAGACCGCTGTACCGGATGGACCCCAGGAATGTACGCGGAGGCGAGCTATGATGATGAGGAGTAGAGCTCCGAGGAAGAATAAAGTAATCTAGGTGGTATTGTAATAGAGCGTATTTTAAATTCCCGTTGGCTTGGGCTTTGAGCCAAATAAGTGGTTTATATGTACCACATGTAATATAAGTGTGTATGTTATGTAATATACAAAGTATATGCATAATAAATGTTTGTTTTGGATTTGCTTCTTGATTTCATTGTGTGACTAGTTCTGGGCAATGAGTTGAGCTCAGAAAACATTTGCATGGTGTAATTATGAGTAATCGCTCTTTGTTACGGGACTAGGGGGACATGGCGTTAGTTGAAACTGAAGAGGCTCGACGAGAGCGGGAGGAGAGAGAAAAAGAGGAGGCCGATGCAGCAGCTAGAGCGGAGAATGCACCACCACCACCACACCCAATGATGCACCCAGACTTTCAACAGTATATGAGAGCAATGGAGGAAGATAGGAGGCGTTATCAGGAAAGTCAAAGCAAGAACATGCAAGACTTCTTTACCCAAGTCATCAATGATAGGGGTAATGAAGGCAAGGGAGTAACTTTATCAGACTTCCAAAATGCAAGACCACTACTGATGGGGTCTAAGACCTAGATTGTGGCCCAATCTTGCGAATTGACCCGGAATCGAAAGGGGAAAAGAGGGGAAACGAAGAACACGATGAACACGACGAACACGAGGACACACGCACGCACACCAACCCGATACAACCGATGCTTACCCTCGTGGCTCGATGGACCACGCCGAATAGAATCACCCACGGAAGAGACCGCGGTAGAATTCCGAGGTGAGAGACCGGTGTTGGAGACGGAGATCGGTGAGGGAGAGAGAGTGCACCACACTAGAATCTCACTCACAAATCCAATCAACAACAAGGGTGGCCTTGATTACAGAGGGATGATACCCTAGGGAGACAAAGCTCAAGTTCTATCCTAAGCCAAATCTTGTCTAACCCTACAAATGAGGAGCACGGGAGATACATATAGCCAGATTCAAGTCAAGGGTAGTTTGGGGAAAGAGGTAAATAAGCTACAGCCGCACGATGACGATCAACGGTTCAGATTGGAGCTCAAATGGGTGCGAGCGGTACCACGGGCGGAGGTACCGGTCGAGGTACCGGAAAGTGCACCAAGTTGAGCCAAAGTATACTGCAAGCCTCGCGCGCGAGCGGTACCTCGGGCGGTACCTCGGCCGGAGGTACCGGGGAGAAGCTGCAGCGTGTACTGGGGGCCTGGTACCCCCAGCGGTACCTTGGCCGGTACCATGGCCGGGGGTACCGGCCTCCCCTTCTTTCCCGCGGCCAAGGCTGGAGGTGGCGCTTAGAGCTGGCCGGTAGTACCGGCCAAGGCTGGCCGGTAGTACCGGGCCTGGCTCCTCCCGCGTGGTGGCCTTCTCCTGGGCGTGGTACTGGCCAAGTGAGGCCTGGAGGCTCCGGCCCCCTCCTGGGTGGAGGCTCCGGCCTCCTCCTCTCCCCCTTTCTTCTCCTTTCTTCTTATCTCTTTCTCTTCTTCTTTCTTCTTCTTCCTCTCTTCTTTCCTTCTTCCTCCTTAAGCATGATGGACTCCTCTTCCCTTCCTTGTCGACCTTCGTACCTAATGACACATACACATATCCATGAGGTAGTATACCATCCAATGTATTGTCGACGTCGAGTGTCGAAGGGAAAGGGTTCACCTTGTCATGTATCGCGTAGGTTGTTGTCGGTCCACTTGGGGGACTCCTTGACCATGGAGTAGCGTCTACGATAGGCGGGGTTGCACTTGATGGTCTTGAGGTGGAGGTGTCCGAAGGCCACCCCGCATCATCTACCTTTTACATCAGCTCCAGAACCAATGGACGCTGAAGATTGGCTTATGGATACGGAACGGAAGCTGAAGACCGTTGGTTGCAACGATGAGGAGAAGATCAGATATACCACTTATCTGTTGTCATGACCAGTAGCGTCATGGTGGGAGAATCTTGTAGCAGTACACCCTCCTGATAAGGTGTTCACCTGGGAGGATTTCAAGAAGAAGTTCCGGGATGCCCATTATCCGGACAGCGTGGTGGAGTTTAAGAAGAGGGAGTTTGAAGAACTACGATAGAATACTGCACCTATTATGCAGTATGTTCGGGATTTCAACAGGTTATCCAGGTATGCACCTGAGGATGTTGATACGGAGGAGAAGAGGAAGAAGCGATTCATGAAAGGCATGAATCCATACATGAAGATGCAATTAAGGTTGGCACGGACTGCCGAATTCCAGGAACTGATTGACTCGGCAATCACTTTCGAGGATGATTACCGGCAAGTCCAAGAGGACAGGAGGAAGAGGGCTCGTATCGAGCCAAGGAAGTACCCAATCAGTAAACCAATACATGATCGGAGTTTCAAACCCCGATATCGACCTACTACTGGTAATCAATACAACCGGGAGGTCAGAATCAGAATCCAATCAACCAGATCATCTGCAACAATTGTGGCCTGAGAGGTCATTTGCAGAAGGATTGTCAGAAACCCAGAATCATCTGTTATGGTTGTGGGAAGGAAGGACACATCAAGCCAGATTGTCCAAACAAGGCGTCTTGGAGCGGACAGAGCTCAGGAGGACGAGGAGGAAACAACAACAACCGCAACAACAACAACCGCAACAACAACAACAACAACAACAACAACAACAACCGCAACTACAACAACAACAACAAGAGGGGAAAGCCATATGGAAAGCTGAATTGCACATCTTTGGAACAAGCGGAAGAAACAGATCAGACAGTCTTATGTACGCTAAGCATTCTTACTCATCCTGGCAAAGTATTATTTGATACGGGAGCAACCACATCATTTCTTGCATTGGAGTTTGTGGAAATATTCGGGCTTAGATGTTCTAAGTTAGAAACCCCTATAACTGTCCTATCCGCGGGGGGAACGATATTAGTAACCCACGTGAAAGAAGCACAAGTCTTAACTATTTGTGATTGTGTGTATTTAGCGGACCTATTCATCATACCCATGAAGGACATATCTGTCATCCTAGGGATGGATTGGTTGACAGAGAATGGAGCGGTGATTAACTGTGGAGACAAAACAGTATCACTTCGCAACTCCATCGGAGGTCGAATAGTGTTCCAAGGAGATAAGTACAGTGAGTTGGAGATTGGATTGGAACTCAATAGTCTGAAGGAGGTGAGAATTGAAGATATTCCTGTAGTGAATGAGTTTAAGGATGTATTTCCTAAGGAACTACCGGGGATGCCACCCGATAGAGAGATAGAATTCACAATCGACCTGATTCCAGGCACAGCACCAATAGCACAACCACCATATAAGATGGGGCCAAAGGAATTAGTGGAACTAAAAGCTCAGATTGATGAGTTAGAACAGAAGGGATTCATTCAAGAAAGTGTGTCACCATGGGGTACACCAGTTATTTTTGTGGATAAAAGAGATGGAGGAAAGAGAATGTGTGGAGATTACAGAAATTTGAACAATGTAACTATCAAGAACAAGTATCCTTTACCAAGAATCCAAGACCTTTTTGATCAAGTTCAAGGAGCGGGAGTCTTCTCGAAGATAGATTTGAGGTCAGGATACCATCAAATCAAGATCAAGAAGGAGGATGTACCAAAAACGGCGTTTGTATCAAGGTATGGACACCATGAATACTTGGTTGTACCATTTGGACTAACAAATGCGCCAGCAATTTTCATGAATTTGATGAACAAGATATTCATGAAGTACTTGGACAAGTTTGTGATAGTATTCATAGATGATATTCTAATCTATTCCAAAGATAAAGAAGAACATGCCAAGCATTCGAAGATAGTTCTGCAAACTTTGAGAGAACATCAGCTATATGCGAAGTTTAGCAAGTGCAAATTTTGGTTAGATAGTGTTGAATTTCTTGGACATGTCATAACCAAAGAAGGCATAGCGGTGAATCCAAGCAAGGTTCAGTCCGTATTGGAATGGAAATCACCTAAGAATGCTAAGGAGATACGAGGATTTCTTGGTATGGCAGGCTATTATCGGAGATTCATAGAGGGATTTTCGAAGATTGCAGGACCAATGACCAAGTTACTCAAGAAAAATACTCCATTTGTGTGGACAGATGAGTGTGAAGCCAGCTTCCAAACACTCAAAGATAAGTTAACCACGAGCACCGGTATTAGCAGTTCCTGAACCTGGAAAGGATTATACGGTGTATTGTGATGCTTCCAAGAATGGACTTGGATGTGTTCTTATGCAAGATCGGAAGGTAATAGCTTATGGATCAAGATAGTTGAAACCACATGAACACAACTACCCAGTACATGATCTCGAGTTAGCGGCAGTTGTGTATGCTTTGAAGAGTTGGAGACAATTTCTATATGGATCCAAGTGTGAGTTATACACCGATCACAAAAGTTTGAAATATTTCTTCACCCAGAAAGAATTAAACATGAGACAGAAGAGATGGTTAGAGTTAATTAAGGATTACGACCTTAAGATCAACTATACACCAGGCAAGGCCAATGTAGTAGCAGATGCCCTAAGTAGGAAGAGTACGGAAAATCAACCTACGGAATGGGAGATTCCAAAGGAACTTCGGAAAGAGCTAGAGGAGGCTCAGATTTTATTTATTCAAGGTGATGTTAAGGGAAGTGTAGCAACCATGAGGATTATGGATGAGATGTATTCAGATTTGAAATATGAGATTATCCGAAAGCAAGCGGATGATTTGTTCATCCAAGAGGAAATCAAGAGGATTGGAGAAGGAAAACCATCAGAATTCCATCTATGGGATTTTGATTCACTATACTTCCAGAAGAGGATATGTGTACCGGATGATCCAGAAGTGAAGTCAATCATATTAAAAGAAGCACATGAAACCCCTTATTCCATACATCCAGTGGTGCGGGCTAAGCCCGTGTGGGTTGCCCGATCTCACGAATTGACCCGGGTGAGTGTGATTGCGGAGGGGGATTCGCGGGGAAGTGGATGAACGCGAAGAACACGATACAAACACACGCACACACACAATCGGTTATCCTCGTTGGCCCGATACACCAACTCGATAGAGGTTGCGAGAAAAGACCTTCCGGTAGAAGTCCCGCAAAGAGATCGACAAATCGAAGCACGCGAGATCTAGAAGGGTGAAAAGACCGGAAGGTTGATAGAAGTGCAAGCAAAAGACCCAAAAGGTAGAAGTGCAAGCAAAAGATCAAACAAACGGTAGAAGTCACCAAAGAGATCTTCACGAGTCGATAAGGAGCCCGGGTGATACAATAGGAATTAACCTAAGGTGGGGGTTACCCAAATCCACAAAGGGATAGTAGAGGCATAAGCCAATTCATCTAAACATCATCTCTCCCTCATGAAGGTGGGGGTGGAGGTCTATTTATAGGGAACCACTAAGGAGGGGTATTTTGGGGAAACAAAGATACAAGCACAGCCATACATGTGGCAACCTAGGGTTCAGATTGTAAGTGGTCACGACCTCGGCGGCAGTGCCGGCGTGGGGAGGGCGGCAGTGCCGGCCCAGGCGGCAGTGCCGGCCTGTGTAGGGCGGCAGTGCCGGCCCTGGAGCTTCTAGCTCCTCTTCCTCCTTCTCTTCCAAGCTTCCGTGACATCGGCCTTGCTTCCTCGGGTCTCCGTGGCATCCTCTCTTCCCTCCGTACTTGTCGTCGAGTTCCTATCATCAATATGTGACGGAGTATGAAGTAGTATATCGTTCCAAGTAGGCGATTTGAGGCACGCGTAAAGGAGAAGATTCACCTTAGCGTGCCGTCTTGGCGATGAAGCACATGATGCGGTGAAGACCGAAGGTCGCCCCGTATCATCTCCCCCCACTTGAAAAAGAGTCGTCCTCGACGATAGCTCTTCATGAACTTGTATAGGAGGTAGATGACAACCACGCTTGAATGTCGCTTCACTTGTCAAGGGCCCTATCAATAGCACAAGAAAAGCCAAGCAACACTCAAAGCATAGCCAATGTTCCACGGGTTTAGCAAGATAGCGCAAGTAGAAGGAGGTCACCTTAGCAAGATGTCGGTGTGCTCTCATTGAGAGATCTTGTGTAGTAGATGTATGGGGTTGAACCCATTCGTTGACGCTCATCCATATGTCACTTTTACCTTCACACAACAAAGACCAAGCAAAGTATGTTTGTGTGTGATATTGGAGCACATCATCAATGACATGTCCTTTCATGTTCACAACACCGTTAGCACAACACAAATTTATCAAGAATAAGGCATGTGCATGGTCAATGTGTAAGAACTCCCTATGAACATCTTCCAAATGCGGGAACACAAAAACTCCAAGATGTGAGACGACTATGATGTCCATCTCATGTAGAAACTCATGTGCATTGTTGCACTCAAGGCATCGGAAAGAGAAATTGTTCAACATCCTTGACGCAACAAGAGGAGAATTTGGCCAAAACACATAAGTGGAAGTGTCCAAAATAGCATCAACATGTGTGCACACAAACCATTGGAAAGAGAAATTGATCCTCATATTTGGTGCAACACACAACATATCTTCCAAAAAGTTCACCAAAACAACATTTACACAACCGTGCGTGCCAACAAACCAAATAAAAGAGAAATTGGTCGACTTGTTTGAGGCAACACCAACGGTAAGAATCATATCATCATGCTTGCAAAAGAACCAAGAGAAAGAGAAATTGTTCGACATGTTCAATGCAAAGCATGGGAAAGGTATTAGAGTCGGGTTCGATCTTGAACTTACGTGTATTATGCTCTCTAAAGCTCTCTTTGTCAACTCGTGCTCAATCGAGGTTGACATTGGCATTCTTGTACCTACACACACAATAGGCAAAGCAAAGAACGTGTGTGCATGGTATATGAACACATCATCCATCATGATGGTCCATCTCTTTTGCACATCACCATTAGCGTTAATCCAAGCATCATAATAGATATGGTGAATATGCGGAGTAAACATGGGAACATGATCAACATGGATATATGTAAAGTCTCCAAAAGTTGAGAGAGCTATGGGGGCAATCTCATTTACAAGCACATTAACATTATGGCAAACCAAGCATTGGAAAGAGCAAGTATTCAACATTTTGGTTGCATTAATGGGAGAGTATTGCAAGCATCTAGCACAAAACATGTTCAACATTTGATCATGGTTGTCGACAAACCTAGGGAAAGAGCAATTGTTCATCAAGGTTGTCACAACACAAGCATTAGCGTCATCATTTTCATTGCAAGCAATACATGGGAAAGAGCAATTGTTCAACATATTGCAAGCAATAGGAGAGAAAGTGAAACTCTCATAGCATGGCATGGACATATTATCATAAGCAACTACTTCCACATGATCAACAATGGTGGTATCACAAGTATCACAAGGGAAAGTGAAAGAAGCATATGACATAGCAATAGGATCATCCAACTCATGCATGCACTCATCAAGCATCATGTCCACTAGTGGGATCATGGCATCATCAACACCCATATAGGTACCTTTGTAGTCCGACTCATTTGAAGTGGGTGTTGTGGAAGAGGTAGGCGCCATGTGGCCTTCATGTTCATCTTCAATCAAGCATGGTGTAATAGCATCGTCTTCATGCACCATGTACATCTTCTCCATGATCGGGAACTCGTCATCCATGGGACCTAATGAGACACAAGGAAACACACTAGAGGTAGAGGGTAAGTTGTTAGAATTCGAAATGGCCTCACATGACCTATCAACTACCACTCTCATCTCACTCGGTGTATCACTCATATCCTCAATGTGGAGGCACTCAAGATCATGTATAGTGGATTCACTCATCTCACATATAGTGGAGTCGCTCATCTCACATATTGTGTAGTCGCTCATCTCACATATAGTGGAGTCGCTCATCTCACATATAGTGGAGTCGCTCATCTCACGTATAGTGGAGTCCCTTATCTCCATGGCAACGGCGTCATCGATGTCCGAGCAACCTAGCAAAGAGGAAGACAACACAAGAGGAGTAGAGGTTAATGTGTTAGAAATCAAAGCGTCCTCACTCAACTCATGTGGTGTGTCACTCTTGCTCTCAAGGTGTTTGAAGTAGGATTTGCACTCGGCTTTGTCTTGGGAGGACATCTTGGCTTCACGAGCCTCTAAATCGGCGAAGTAGGCTCTCATCTCGGCCTTTTCTTGTGGGGTCATATTGGATAGCTCTCACTAGGAAGGGTGTGTATGTATGTGGTGGAAGGAAAACTACCAAAAGGTCAAAGCTCGCAAACCAAAATCGAGAAAATGGTTCAAGTTAGAGAATAACCGATATGTACTCACACACACACTCAAAGCACACGCAAAAGGCTAAGAACTCTATATGGTGGTAGGTGAGGAAGTGGATAGCAAACGAAAAGAACCAAAGAAAATGTCTATTGTCAAATGTGGGTAAGATCCAAAGTCAAATGTCAAAAGTGGTGATCTATGTCAAGGAAATACGGAAACACACACAAGGAAGAACAATGGGGTTAGCGCGACCAAGGAAGTGAGCAAGTAACAAAGATGGTCCTAACGAAGACTATTAGCTCGGTGTCGCGCCAACACAAGAGAGACCGTAGCTTGGTTGCATATGAGAGAAGCAACTAGATTTGCACAAATGCCACTCTTCTCTTTTCTCTCTTAGTGCTCACAAGCTTTGCACTCCTTTGTATCGGTGGACACACACTCTTTTTGTATTTCCTTTTCCTTTTTTTTAATGCTTAGAAGCTTTCTTTTATTCTATGTCACACTTTTTCTTCTTTTGTGTATCTTTCTCACCGAGCTTGCTTCGGAGCTTTGCTCAACACAACGCACACACACCCTCTCACGGTCGTGACACTTGTGCAATGCTTCGCAACACTCGGAAAGCCACTCTCAATGGGATAGGTACACAAAGAAAGAAACGGGGCTACAAGGGGTAAGGGGGCAAGTTATACCTAATGAAAAGATTAGGCGGTGTCAAGCACACGAACTTGCGATGGTGTCGACGATGGCGGTGTCGAAGTTGCACCGGAATCCGGGGTGCCGAAGGTGTCACCGCGGTGTTGATGTAGACGCGGACGCTTGGTAGACAATCCTTGCACTCCAAAACGGAAACCGAGCAAATTAAGTCAATGCCCGAAAAGTTGGGTTAAAACGAGCGGTCGAAAGTTATGCTCCAAAAATCACGGAAAATTAGACGTAGGCTATGTGGAGTATTTGGGGAATGATGTTAAAATTTGGAGTCAAACGGGCGCCGGAAAGTTGTCAAAATTTGGGGCAAAAAGTTGTGTTAGAATTGGGCGAAACTGAAACAGGAAGTGCAGCAACTTTATTGGAGGCCGGCACTGCCGGTTGGGATTGGGCGGCACTGCCGGAGTGCGCACCGCGGCACTGCCGGTGGGATTCGGGCGGCACTGCCGGGCTAGCTGATCTTGCGCGGGCGGAAGGAGATGGCCTGGGTGCTGGGATGGTGGGCGCACGCGCTGGATGGGAATCAAGTGGAGGAGGCGCGCGTGCTGTTGCTGCTGCCTGGCGGGATTGATGCAGGTGGTTACGGCGCAAGGTGTGGCGGCAAGGCAGCGGCGAGCTGCTGCAGATGCTCAGGCGTGGGTGAGTCTTGGCCAGGGATGAGCGCTTGGCGTGGATGCTTGGGGCTCGCGCAAGGGTGGAGCGGCGGAGGTGGTTTGGCGACGGGAGCGGGGGCCAGGGGCTAGGCGGCGAGCGGAATCGAGGCTGGCGCGCGAGGCGGGCTGGGTGGGGTCTGAGAGCGAGCGGGCGAGCGACGGCCTGGGGCGGGCGAGCGCGCGCGGGGCAGAGGCTCAGGCAGAGCCGCGCGGGGTGGTGGCCAGCAGCGGCGGCCGGGTGGGCCAGTGGCGGTCGGAGCAGTGGAGGCGGGCGCGCGGTGGTGCCAGGGACGGGCGGGGCTTGGCCTGTGGTGGGTGGAGCTGCTGGTTGAGGAAGATGGAGGCCAGCGCCGGCACTGACGGTATGAACGGGCCGGCACTGCCGGTGAGCACGAACAGGATGAACAGCTTCACGAACGCAGCGGAAAAGAGCTCACAAATCCGTCGATTCACGGAGATATACTAGGAATTTGACGGTGAAATTTGGAGGAGATGTAGATCAGCACTAGAGACAACAGATCTGTGGACCAAAACCACAAAAAACTCAACAAATCCAGAGATCCAAATTCGAGCTATTTTTTGGGGCAAAATTTTTTGGGGCAATTTTTGGGCGAAATTGGTGAAATTGGAGGGTCAAATTCGTGGCAACCTTTGCTCTGATACCATATGGTGCGGGCTAAGCCCGTGTGGGTTGCCCGATCTCACGAATTGACCCGGGTGAGTGTGATTGCGGAGGGGGATTCGCGGGGAAGTGGATGAACGCGAAGAACACGATACAAACACACGCACACACACAATCGGTTATCCTCGTTGGCCCGATACACCAACTCGATAGAGGTTGCGAGAAAAGACCTTCCGTTAGAAGTCCCGCAAAGAGATCGACAAATCGAAGCACGCGAGATCTAGAAGGGTGAAAAGACCGGAAGGTTGATAGAAGTGCAAGCAAAAGACCCAAAAGGTAGAAGTGCAAGCAAAAAATCAAACAAACGGTAGAAGTCACCAAAGAGATCTTCACGAGTCGATAAGGAGCCCGGGTGATACAATAGGAATTAACCTAAGGTGGGGGTTACCCAAATCCACAAAGGGATAGTAGAGGCATAAGCCAATTCATCTAAACATCATCTCTCCCTCATGAAGGTGGGGGTGGAGGTCTATTTATAGGGAACCACTAAGGAGGGGTATTTTGGGGAAACAAAGATACAAGCACAACCATACATGTGGCAACCTAGGGTTCAGATTGTAAGTGGTCACGACCTCGGCAGCAGTGCCGGCGTGGGGAGGGCGGCAGTGCCGGCCCAGGCGGCAGTGCCGGCCTGTGTAGGGCGGCAGTGCCGGCCCTGGAGCTTCTAGCTCCTCTTCCTCCTTCTCTTCCAAGCTTCCGTGACATCGGCCTTGCGTCCTCGGGTCTCCGTGGCATCCTCTCTTCCCTCCGTACTTGTCGTCGAGTTCCTATCATCAATATGTGCCGGAGTATGAAGTAGTATATCGTTCCAAGTAGGCGATTCGAGGCACGCGTAAAGGAGAAGATTCACCTTAGCGTGCCGTCTTGGCGATGAAGCCCATGATGCGGTGAAGACCGAAGGTCGCCCCGTATCATCCAGGAAGTACTAAGATGTATATGGATTTGAAGGTGATGTTCTGGTGGAACAACATGAAAAGAGAAATAGCACAATACGTCTCGGAATGTCATACATGTCAACGAGTGAAGGCGAGACCATCGAGTCTGCGGGATTACTCAAACCACTAGAGATACCGGAATGGAAATGGGATGAAATCGGAATGGATTTTGTTACTGGTCTACCAATGACTAGTAAGAAGAAGGATATGATATGGGTAATAGTGGACAGACTTACCAAGAGTGCTCATTTCATAGCCGTAAACACAAAAGATACTTGCGAGAAAAGCTTGTGGATATATATGTGAAGGAGATTGTGAGTAAGCATGGAGTACCAAAGAAGATAGTCTCAGATAGAGGTTCAATTTTCACATCAGCATTTTGGAAACAACTCCAAGAAGCTTTGGGATCCAAGTTAGATTTTAGTACAGCATATCATCCACAAACCGGAGGACAAACCGAAAGAACCAATCAGATACTTGAAGACATGCTTAGAGCCTGTGCTCTGAACTTTGGAGGTTCATGGGAAGACCATTTGCCTCTAGCGGAGTTCTCATATAACAATAGTTATCAGAGTAGCATCCAGATGGCACCGTACGAAGCATTGTACGGAAGGAAGTGTCGATCACCAATTTGTTGGTTTGAGACCGGAGAAAACAAGGAATTTACACCGGACTACATCAAGGAGAGACAAGAAGTCATCGAGGTGATCCGGGATAGACTCAAAATAGCTCAGAGTCGTCAGAAGAGTTACGCCGACTTAAAGAGAAGAGATTGGGAACCGAAAGTGGGAGACATGGTTTATTTAAAGGTTAGCCCAATGAAAGGACTTAAGAGGTTCGGAGTGAAAGGAAAGTTAAGTCCTCGATATATAGGACCATTTAAGATACTCAGTCAGAATCGAGGAACAGACTTTTGAGTTGGAATTACCGACACAATTAAGTCAAGTTCATAATGTGTTTCATGTTTCACAACTCGAGAAGTGTTTAAAGGCACCGGATGATCCCATCACATATGAAGAAATAGAATTGCAATCTGACCTAACTTATGTGGAAAGACCGGAAAAGATCTTAGAAGTACAATGGAAGAAGTTAAGAAACAGAGCAATCAAATATTGCAAAGTTCAATGGCAACATCATCCTGAGCGAGAAGCAACTTGGGAGACGGAAGAAGAATTGAGGAAGTCTTACCCGAGATGTTCGGTACCAATCTTAACTTCGGGACGAAGTTTACATTAAGGGGAGAGGCTGTAATAACCCGGAACATAGGAACAACGAAGGGTAGATTTAGAAATGGGATGTGCATTTCATCGCAAAACGGGGAAATTTTCGCGCCTTATTGCAACTAAACCTAAGAGGGATCGAGGTTCTCTCTCATTTTGCACTTAGGGTTAGGCAATGTGAGTTAGGGAAATTTCGACATGATCTCTTTTGTATCTTGTTGATTTGGGGAATTAATTTCATTTGACAAGTAAGATGCATTTGGAATATCAAACATTAAGTATAAGTGAATATGGAAATTGAAATCACAATTCAAAAACAAATTATGAATTCAAATAACTTTGAATTTCAAAGTGAATAATAAATACAACATTTATTCCAGAATATAAACATTACACAAATCAAAAGCTCATAAGTAAAATTTGAGCTTTATTGATATCACAACACAGATTACATTGTCTTTACAATATTCTTGATACAAGAATTGATGAATAATAAACAGAAATGAAAATGAAGATTACAATATTGTTCCTAAACTAAAACCTAGACTAAATGACTTGGAGAATATCTTCTGGTCATGTTCATCTTCAAAAACCTGCAAAATAAAACACCAACACTAGCCAGAATGTTAGTGTTAGCCAAAGAATTCAGTTTGGACAGAACCAAGTGTCATGCACACTTGTGCTTGTCCAAAACCATGGACAGCACAAGATAAGGGCAACAGCAGACCAAACCTGAGCACCACCAGGGGCTCAAGTTTCAGCATATGAGAGCACACGGCTCATGTGTGCTGGGCAAGCCACAACAAGGCCATGCATCAGCTTAGTCACTAAAGCAAGCCAGGCTTGTGTGTCAATGCCAGAACAGAAGCAGAGTTCATATAAAAGGGACACAAACCCTAGAAACAGTAACCAGTCGACCAGATAAGGATTCATAAGGTAAGGTGAAGTTAACACAGCATAGTTCATCCAGTTCTTGCTCAAGAACAGAACCAACACACACAACCACTCAACCACCAGAAATCATGGTGACCTGAGAAGATCATCCAAGACCTGGAGGTGAAGGGTTGTGACACAAACCCAAGTCTGCATCAACAAAACATTTCTTTCTAGGAGCTGGAACAAGGTATACCAAATACCTGGACAGATCCAATGGATCTGATCCATCACATATGCATGAAATAAGCATGGGTTGAGCGAGATGCTCAAAAGGGTAGATCATCACTTGGTTTCACCAAGGATCACTGTCGATCTAGAAGCTACTAAGATAGAAATCATCCGGATACGAGATCTTGTGCACAGAAGCTAGAAATCATGCACGGATGCACACACTAGCAAGATCTCATGCACGAGATAGCACCGGTAGATGTATTGCAAGGTTTAGCGGCTAACCAAGACAACACGGAAAATCCTAAGCATGCAACCATCGGGAAACCCTAGATTTCTTCACAAGCAAGCATATTGGCATTCATATTTATTATGATCCCCAAATATGCAAGCAAAGATGAATAGCCAACAAGATCCAACCAACCATGTGAGCAACCGGTCGGTAGCAAGGCTGCGAGGTAACAACACACTTAGAACCATCCCAAGGCCAAGCCAAATACAAAGCATCACTATCCGGAAATGGATTCGGACTTTAATTGCTTGTAAAAGAATCATGAACAGCAACTTCGAGATACAAGCAAGTAATTTAATCATCACTTGCATAAGCAGTTCATCACAATTTAAGTAATACAAGCATGAATTTATCACAGATCCATGCTAAGCATTGACAGTAGCATACTATTAAGCAACACAGTTTAATCCATAGCCACTAGAGGAAGTCTAGGTAGCTAAGATGAGCAACAGCACAAGTAAGCAACATCATAGTGATGCTTGAGCATCAACATCACTGATAATTGAATTGATCAAATGGATCAATTATAGCAAGCCAAGTTACACAGAGAGGTTAGCCAACAAGCAAGGAATGATCCAATGGATCATTGGCTTGCATAGGAAGCACATAAGCATTTCCCAAGCACCACTGGCACTCACAAGTGTCACTGATGAACCACATCACACCTAGACAAGAAAGTATAACATGCCAGTAAGCACAAGCAAGCCCATAAGCAAGTACGCATGGCATAGCAAGCTCATAAGCAAGCACAACAGAGCATAGCAAGATTCAAGCGAGGCTAGGAGCAACGGATAAGCAAACAGAGCATGTACGACAAGCAAAGCAACAGCGGCCGATACCAGAAGCTGGTGATTGGGCCATGAGCTTGCAGCAAAGGGAAGCATAGGAGGATTAAGCAACCATGGCAGAGTTCAGTGTGATCACGGGATCACCGAGAAGCAACAGAGCATAAGGAAGAAGAAACACGGTAGCTTGGAGAGGCGCACGGGTAGGAGAAGGAGAAGGAGACGGAGGCAACTTACACGCGCTCGGTGGCGAGAGGCTATGGCATGGCGAGGCGGTGCTCGCGCGGCCATAGCAGGCGCAAAGCCGGGGAAGGCGCCGGCGTTACGCCGACGAGACACCACCACAGCGGCACGGCACGGAGACGACGGCACGGAGTGCGCAAGCGGCACCGCGCCAGGTCGGTCTCGGAGACGCACACGTCGACGGCGAGGGCGAGAGATCGTCGGAGATCACCCAGTCGCCAAGGCGATTCTCCACGAGATCCAGAGAGGAGGCGATTCGCCAGGAGAGGAAGCAATCGGAGAAACCACGCGGACAGATCGATAGATCGTCTCGCGGCGGTCCGGATCGAGTAGGTGGCGAGGTCGGGGAAGCACGGCGATGGCCGGAGCACGGCGGCGGCCATGGCGGCGACGCCATCGCCAGCGCGTCGCGAGAGAGATTAGGGTTAGGTCGAGCGAGTGAGAGGGCCGAGTGAGTGAGAGTGAGGTGGGCCGTTCGGCGCCACCGAACCCAAAAGGGGATTAGCCTTATTGGGCCGTCCCTGGGTTTAGATTATTGGGCTGGGCCCAATATGGGTCCGGGGGGGGGTACTTTGGTCTTTTAACATTTAATAAAAGGCCAGAACTTTACCAAATTTTAATAAATCAAACACAACTCTAAAAATCCATTAAAATTTGGATTAATGAATGAAAAATAAATCTTAACAAGAATAAAATATGAAATGGAATTTATGAAACAAATTCAAAATTATGAATTTTAAGAATTTAAATAATAACTTGGAATTTAAAATTATCATTTCCTTGTAATTAAAATCCAAGGAAAAATCTCAAATAAGTTCAAATACTTATTTTCAAACATTTCAAAATGAAATTCTAATATTCCAAGTCATTTCTATTGAAAAGGGTATTTTTCCCAGAAAAATACTATATTCCTTGTTATTCCAAAAACTATAGAGGTAACTCTATAAATTTTCAATTATTTTTGGAATGATTAAGGGAATCACCAAGTAAATAGTTTTACTTTGAATTGTTGTACTTTGTGTGAATTAAAAATGGTTTAT
The DNA here is from genome assembly GCF_022539505.1 of Lolium rigidum. Lineage (NCBI taxonomy): Eukaryota > Viridiplantae > Streptophyta > Magnoliopsida > Poales > Poaceae > Lolium > Lolium rigidum. The sequence continues at coordinate 38,762,192 of NC_061508.1, read as the reverse complement.
ACTTTTAAATCAATTGTAAATTCTTGTCAAAGGCATAAATCTTAAAAGCAACCCTAAATTGCTATAACTCAGCGGGGTAAAGGGATTCAACATAAAATAATACATCCATGATTGCATTATTTGGATTTTATAACATTGTCCTTACCGGACAATGATGCTTCTTACGAGAACCCGAGGTCCAGGTTCCATCAAGCTGCATTGAGCGCACTATCTCGCAGTCCACGGGCAAGTTCACCCTTGCTCATGTCAACTTGAGTATTTTCTACTACTTTAATGCAAAGCTATATACTTATTATTCCTGCATCGCAAATGAAATGTTACTTTCCAACTATGAATATGACTATGTGGCTGGCAATGGAACCATGCTATGTGTTGATATGGTGGAGGTTCCATTGCAATGGGTTATATCACCCTAGGATTAAATTACCAATGCCGTCCGGTGATTCTAGCGCCGTACAAACCGCGTTGACCATGAGATCTATAATGGCTGCGGGGAAGCCAGCCGTATCTTTTCCCTTACGCACGCCAACGGATCGGAGAGCCGGTGGGGTGCTGGAGGCACTGCCGCAATAGGTTGGGATATCCTTTTAAATCCCCATCCATTAGTGATGATAAGCTCTACGATCTATGAGGGATTGTCCGGAGTACACCATGAGTAAAGCCGTATTATCGGGAGAAGTCTACGGAGGTGTACGGTTGGACAAAAGGGTGGGTTTGCAGTCGCGGAGAAGGCGGTGTGGGCTTGGATCTTTATACCTGGCCTCACACCAAAGGAAGTGTGAACGGGGGCAAGTCACTGCGGATGGCAAAAAGGGTGAGATCTCTTGTGGGAAAAGTAACGCACCTCTGCAGAGTGTATCAAATTGTGGGCTGTCACTCCTTGTTCGGGAAGGGAACTGCGAACGCGGCAGGAAAGGAACTCCACGAAGTTCTAGTCAACCCTGTGAAGACTGACGGGCATAGTTTTCATAATAAAAGCAACCTTTTGAAGAAATGATTGCAAAACATGCATTGACCTGAGATTTCCTGATCAATGGTCGTAGCTAGTGCATCAAACACCTTTTTACTCTTTTAGAACTTGCTGAGTACCTCTGTACTCACTTTCTTTCGACACCCTTGCTAGACTGTGATCCGGAAGTGGAGGCCATCAACGATGGAGCACCAGAAGGAAACTACGAGCTGGTCTACGAAGAACCTGATCTTACCGGCGGAGTGGAGGGCGTAGACTATGGGATAGTCTACGGACCAGATGACACGGAGGTGGAGGAGTAGTGACATACCCTAGCATCATTGAGCCGAGCAACGTAGAACTTGCCTAAATAAGTTGTTGAGCTCTCTTTTATAGATGGTTATAAGTTGTAATCGTACTTAAGTAGTATCTTAGGGTGTTCTCATAGGACTTGTGAGAATACCAACTTGTTAAGACAATGTTTGTAATAAAGTATGGAGTGTTATGACCTGCAATGTTTCTGTTGTACCACTCTGAGGGATATGGCAATTTGTGAAGAAGTCCCTTCACAAAGATCATATCAACGACTTGTATACTACAACATGCAGTGGTATGCTGGGTCATCGCACCCAAGAAGATCGTGTCGGATCGAGGATCCGTGTTCACATCAGCATTCTGGAAGCAACTACACGAAGCTGTAGGATCTAAGTTGGACTATAGCACCGCCTATCATCCTCAGACAGGTGGACAAACGGAGAGAACTAACCAGATCCTAGAGGATATGCTTAGGGCTTGTGCCCTAGACTTCGGAGGATCATGGGAAGAACATTTACCACTAGCAGAATTTTCATACAATAATAGCTATCAAAGCAAGCATCAAGATGGCACCGTTCGAAGCTCCGTATGGAAGGAAGTGTAGATCACCGATATGTTGGTATGAAGCCGGAGCAAGCAAAGAGTTCAATCCCGATTATGTCAAGGAAAAGCAACACATCATTGACATTATAAGAGATAGGCCGAAGATAGCCCAAAGTCGACAAAAGAGCTATGCAGACCAAAAGAGAAGGACTTGGGAGCCACAAGTTGGAGATATGGTATATCTTAAGGTAAGCCCGATGAAAGGTCTTCAGAGATTCGGAGTAAAGGGAAAGTTGAGCCCTAGATACATCGGACCTTTCAAGATACTGAGTCAGAACCGAGGGTTAGCTTTTGAATTAGATCTACCGGGAAGGCTAGCTCAAGTTCACAATGTATTCCATGTGTCACAACTCCGAAAATGCTTAAAGACCCCAGATGAGCCAATATCACATGCTGAGCTCGAGTTACAACCATATTTGACTTACATCGAGAAGCCAGCCAAGATTCTCGAGGAGAGCTGGAAACAACTCAGAAATAAAGCTATCAAGTACTGCAAGATACAATGGAAGCATCATCCCGAGAGGGAAGCCACCTGGGAACAGGAAGAAGACCTGAGGAAAACATACCCCGAACTGTTCAGGTATTACAACCACAACTTCGGGACGAAGTTTTCTTTAAGGGGAAAGGCTGTAATGTCCCGGGTTTAGAGACGATCGAGGGTAGATTTTAGAAAGGGATGTGCATTGCATTGCAAATTCGGGGAAATTTCGCGCTTTTAAATAAAACTGCATTGAAGGGGGACAAGTTTCTCTCTCGACACCTTACGAGGTTAGGGTTTCGAGAGTGCGACAAACTTGTATCTCACCTAACTAGTTTAGGGTTTAGGAGAAGAGAGGGGAAGTTTGCATCACAAACTTAAGTTGCTTGGTTGAATTCAAAGTTAAGTTGTATGATTGAATTCAACTCAAAGTTGAAGTTGAAATTCAAATTCAAACATAAAAACAAATATCTCATAAATTAATTATAAGGAAATTCTTTAAGAAAATAATAAAGAGATAAAGTATAAATAATACACATAATAATTAAAGCTCATTAGAGAAAACCTTGAGCTTTATTGATCATCACACAAATTACATTGTTTGTACAATATTCATGAGGTAAATAAATATATATTACACCACATTACAAGAATTGCTTTAATAAAAGAAGAAGAAAATTACAAGTAAATAAAATACATCCTAAACTACAAGATCATCTTCATCTTAATCATCACATTGTCCCTGCACACAACAAAGCAAAGCAACAATTATGCCAAGTGGCATTGCCACTTGGCAGGTTAGAAAGAAAATGGCAACAGAGAGGATATGCTCACAGCTCTGCCGAGCTGATCTGCTCACAGGCAAGGACCAAGCCAGGTACCAAGCACTTGGTACACACACACAGCCAAACTGCTCACCAGGCAGTGTGCATGCTCAACAGCACACACAGGCCAGTGAGTCACCACAAGCTGCAGGCCTTGTTGTCGACCAGAGAGGAAGGAGAAGGCCACATAAAAGCCTCCACAGTAAACCCTAAGCCATATCCATCGACAGGCTTCACTGGGTAAGTCACCAAGAACACAAGAACACTAGAACACTAGAACAGCTACTGCTGTTCAATATATTCCACAGTCACCAGAAACAATCCAAGAATCAAGCTTACAAGGAGGAGCAGGGCAAGCTCATAATCCAACCAGAAGAAATCCTCTACAACAACACCACAATCTAGGAGCTGGAGTGAGGTATACATATCATCATGAACAAACCAGAGGGTTTTGTTCATAAATTGCACATGCATGATCTCAAGCACACCAAAAGGGTAGGAAATCATGTTTGTGTCATCATCTGGCTGTCTAGCCATTTGGTGCAAGCAAACATATGGAAAGCCAGGAGGAAAACCAACCCAGGGAACATTGGTTATACCAAATCAGTGGCATAATCAAAGAAATCCAACAAGGGAAGATCCTATCTAGCTAGCCAGATTCACCTAGCACCTAAGACCATTACACCATCAGACAAATAAGCAATTGTGCCTATTTTTATTTGTCAACAGCCAAGAACACTGGGAATCCAACAAGGAAATTGCCCAGTGATGCTTTCATCAAGCCACAGCCAGCCAACAGGGGTGGGAGCTTCCTGAACACCAAGAAATGCTGTTAAGGCCACCTCAATCACCAAAACAATAAAGCCACCAAGCTCAGCACATCACATCATCACCCAACAGGGTTCAGTATGAGCTAGGGTACCCAACCAGTGGTTGGCATCCCTCTAGTCTCATCAATTCATCCATGAGATCATTACGGCTAAGCAGTTCACATCATTTATCCATTTAATAAAGCAAGGAATTACAGATAAATGAAACAGTTAAGTAACCAAAGCACCAACATCTTGCCAGTGACCCAATGGCTCACTGCAAGCATCAGATGATGCTTGAGTAAGCATTAACACAACAGCACAAGTATAAGTGTCACCTAGACACCAGGTGAAGCATCAGTAAGGCACAGGCAACAAGCAAGTGATGATCATTTGATCATCAGTGCATGCTAAAGCATGTCATGGCAGGCTAGAATCAATCACTGGTATTCCACAAGAATTCTATGAATTAAACAGCCACAGATAAACAACAGTTATATCACAGACAAATACATAAATCATTTACAATTGTATCCAGAAGCACATCAAATACATGGGGTACCACTGGACCATGACAAACAAATAAAGCCCTTAATGCTCATCACTGAATCATATCATTAAGCCAACAGTAATGCTCAGATGAGCAGGTTCATGAATTTGAGCATAAGAACTAGCCACAACAGCACTGGCACTTGCAAATTTGCAATAATAGCACACTACAATTAAGCCATTGAAGCATACATGAACACACATGAGTGTCAGGCAAGCATAGAAACAAGACAGAGGCACAGGGAAGAATCTAGCAAGAATAGTAAGCACTGGCATGGCCAGGGCAACAATGGCCAAGGCCAGTAGAGGCAGTAGCATGAACAGCATGAGCAGCACAGCAGCACAGCAACACGAGCAAAACAACAGCAGCATCACAGCATGGCCGCACCTCTAAGAGGCACGGCAAGCCAGTGACCAAGCTAGACGAAGAAGATGAAGGGAAGGAGTAGAACAGGCATAGGAGAGGGAGAGAGCAGGAGGTGGCGCACATACCGGGGCAAGCAGACGAGCAGATGCGGCCATGGCGGCCACGGCGGCGCGCGCCGAGTGCTCGGTAGCACCTGCCGAGGCCAGGCCATGCGCCGACAAGCGCCGCAGCGCCCCACACCACCGTGGCGAGGCCCACGGCGGCGTCATCGCGCCTGGAACCCTTGGAGCAGCGGGATCGCCTCGATCCCGTAATCCTAGCCGCCGCGAGGGAGATCGGAGGCGAGCTGGAGCAGCATCCGCTCCAGATCGACGCGGATGAGGAGAACCGCCGTCGTGCGGCGCGTCGAATGCGCCCCACGGCGAAGGCTAAGTCCGGCTGAGCTCGCCGGAATCGAGCGGCAACGGCGATGGCGAAACAAATCGCCAGAGAGGGGATTAGGGTTAGGGTTCGGTCGCGCACGAGAGGGAGACGAAGAGAGTGAGTGGGTTGGGCCGGACCAGGTGGGTCGGCCAACCTAACCCGTTGGGCCACCTGACAGGTGGGACCCAAGGGCAATTTGGTCTTTTCATAAATCCATTAAAACCAGAAACTTTGAAAATCAATAGTAAATGTTTAATAGCTCTAAAAAAATAATTAAAAATATGAAAACTAATCATCATAAAATTCCCTATTTAAATAAAATACCAAAGAGAATTTTTGAAGACAATTAAGAATAAATCTTAATTTAATGATTTAAATAGTAACTTAAATCACACATATTATTTTCAATAATGAAAATAAGCCCATTATTGCAATTGGACTTTAAAAAACACCTTGACAACATTTCAAGGTTGTATTTTACTTTAAATAAAGTATCCTCAAATAATTCTTAGTAACAACCTCTTACATGAAATAATAACGACATCGGAATGGGGGGAAACAAACCCTAAAACTGGAATCATGCATAATTGCTTCTTTAACCATTGCCCTTATCGGACAATGATGCTATTTTTCAGAACCAGAGGACAAGGGTCAGTCCACACCATCCAACTGCAAAACTTTGCAGTGTTGAGGCAAGTTCATCACTTGCTCATGTCATTTGAGTATTTCTATCAAATTACTTGCAAAGTACTAAGGTTATCACTATTGCATAAAAAACCAAAACCACTACTTTCATAACTATGAATATGACTACGTGGTGGGCAATGGAACCATGGATTGTGTTGATATGGTGGAGGTTCCATTGCAAGGGTTTATATCCATCTAGGATTAAACAACAAATGTCGCCGAGTGATTCTTGTGCCGTAATACCCGTGTTAACCATAAGATCCGGAGTGGGACGGAGTAGTCAAAAGTGTTTCCACCTCTCGTTCATCAACGGATGCGCTTACCGTAGCGAGTTGTATGCGGCGGAACAACCGGAGGGTGGGGATCCCATTCTAATTCCCCACGGTAAAGCATTGCTTGACGTAGCAGTTGTGTCTTGCGGAACAACCGGAGGGTGGGGATCCCATTCTAATTCCCCACGGTAATGCGGTCTATGATGGGTTGCAGCTATCGGCGTAGGAGTGTATGGTAGAGCCTAGCACTGTCGTCGTGGTCGGGGTCCACCCTGAAATTACGGGAATAATGGGACCGGCGTGGACCCAGGGTCGGGGCATGCAACAACGGGTGGGTGTTCGAGGTAGCGGAGGAACATGATTGGCTAGACCATATACCGGGCCTCACACCAAAGGAAGTGTGGACGGGAAAGCTGCCCGGTTGGCACCAAGGTTAAGATCTCTTATGGGTAAAGCAACACACCTCTGCAGAGTGTAAAGAACTGTGACCTGTCACTCCCTGTTCCGGGATATGGAACTGCGAACGCAGCCGGAAAGGAGCTCCATGAAGTTCTAGTAAACCGGTGAAGGCTGACGGACATAGCTCTTTGGAATAAAAGCCATCTCTTGAAGAAATGTTTACCAAAACTTGCATTGGTATTAGACTTTCTGGTCTAATATCGTAGCTAGTGCATTAAACACCTCTTCTCTATAATGAACTTGTTGAGTACGCTCGTACTCATACCACTCTTAAATCCCATGCTTAGATTGTCTGAATCGTCTGGAGGAGGACTACGACAACCCTGAAGGAGCCGAGATTATCGGCTATGAAGAACCAGACCTCTCAGGAGGTATTGAAGGCGTAGACTATCTCATAGTCTACGGAACCGGGGAGGCTTCCGGTGGAGATCAAGCCTAGAAGCACCAAGTAGTAGTTGTAGCCGAGCAGTGGGAACACCTAGTATTTAGCTGCTCGTGGTAATAAATGTATAACCTAGTGAAACTTCTATATTGTAAGTTAAGGTGGGTTCGCCTCGAACCCAGGAGTATCCCTCTTAGGACCCAAGAGGAGCTCCAAGACAATATATGTTTGATGCTTGTAATAATAAGTGAATGAGTTATGGACCCTGCTATGTTCTGTTGTACTACGCTGAGGGATGTAATATTTGCGGAATGGTACTTCGTGAATGTTATATCAACGACTGGCATACTACAACATGCAGTGGTATGCAGGGTCACCACATTAGTGCATAATTGAAAATTCATATATTCAGAGGTGACATAATCATTCTTAACACTTCTGGACATTGCACAAAGCTACTGAAAGTTAATGGAATAAAGAAATCTATCAAACATAGCAAAACAGGCAATGCGAAATAAAAGGCAGAATCTGTCAAAACAGAATAGTCCGTAAAGACGAATTTTTCAGGGGCACTTAACTTGCTCAGATGAAAATACTCAAATTGAATGATAGTTGCGTACATATCTGAGGATCCCGCACGTAAATTGGCAGATTTTTCTGAGTTACCTACAGAGAACCATGCCCAAATTCGTGACAGCAAGAAATCTGTTTCTGCGCAGTAATCCAAATCTAGTATTGACTTTACTATCAAAGACTTTACTTGGCACAACAATGCAATAAAATAAAGATAAGGAGAGGTTGCTACAATAGTAACAACTTCCAAGACTCAAATATAAAACAAAGTGCAGAAGTAAAATCATGGGTTGTCTCCCATAAGCGCTTTTCTTTAACGCCTTTCAGCTAGGCGCAGAAAGTGTGAATCAAGTATTATCAAGAGAAGAAGCATCAACATTATTACCTCGGGCTTTGCGCCTACCCTTCTTACTCTTTTTCTTACTCTTTGGTTTAGGGAATACATGGCCGCCTCCCGGTGTAGAGGTGAATTTCAGGGTGCCTTTTCCCACATCTATGATTGCTCACAATAGTTTCAGCAAGGATCTTCCACGTGTGATTTGCCCTGTTCCTACACATTCAATAACAAGATAATCAGTGGATACCGTTCTTCCAAGAATGGTTGTGAACACACCCTCCTCTATCCCCTTAGGAATTATAATAGAGTTATCGGTGAGAGTTATTCCTTCTCCTCCTTCAGTAAGTCCCAAAAGTGTCAAAGATTCATAAATACTCTTAGGCATAAGGCAAAATTCAGACGTAATATCACAACGGGCATAAAAATCTTCACCACCAATAGTAACTTTAATAGTAGGGTCCCACATTGAAGGTTCAGAGTTTACTAAAACATGATCAAGGCGCTCACGAATCTGACTATACCTTTCTTTCAAGCAAGATTATTTGTCTCAAGAGTGCTTAATATATTATAAATGCTAATAAGAGCTGAATCAAAGTTATTAGCTGAACTATGTGATGCAACCAATTTTTTTATGGCATTAAAAGCTTGATCCCCATTGCAATGAAGGAAATCTCCACCCACTACAGCATCCAAGGCATATCTATAGCGAATCATAAGCCCAAAATAAAAGTTACTAAGGAGCAAACTTAGAGTCATTTGAGGTTCAGCTTTACGATAAGAATCAAAAATTCTAGACCAAGCATCTTTAAAACTCTCCTCATCCCCTTGTTTAAAAGTAAAGATTAATTCCTCAGGTGAAGAAGTAACAGGTTCAGAGCTAGACATGATAACAAAACAAAGTAAATGCAAGTAACTAATTTTTTGTGTTTTTAATATAGAGAACGCAAACAAGATAGTAAATAAAGTAAAGCTAGCAACTAATTTTTTGTGTGTTTTGTTTTAGTGCAGCAAACAAAGTAGTAAATAAAGCAAAGTAAAGCAAGACAAAAACAAAGTAAAGAGATTGGAAGTGGAGACTCCCCTTGCAGCGTGTCTTGATCTCCTCGGCAATGGCGCCAGAAAAAGAGCTTGATGCGTGCAGTTAACACACGTCCGTTGGGAACCCCAAGAGGAAGGTGTGATGCGTACAGTAGCAAGTTTTCCCTCAGAAAGAAACCAAGGTTTATCGAACCAGTAGGAGCCAAGAAGCACGTTGAAGGTTGATGGCGGCGAAGTGTAGTGCGGCGCAACACCGGGGATTCCGGCGCCAACGTGGAACCTGCACAACACAATCAAAGTACTTTGCCCCAACGTAACGATGAGGTTGTCAATCTCACCGGCTTGCTTGAAAACAAAGGATTAAATGTATTGTGTGGAAGATGATGATTGTTTGCGAAGAACAGTAAAGAACAATTGCAGTAGATTGTATTTCAGATGTAAAGAATGGACTGGGGTCCACAGTTCACTAGTGGTGTCTCTCCCATAAGATAAATAGCATGTTGGGTGAACGAATTACAGTTGGGCAATTGAGAAATAAAGAAGGCATAACAATGCACATACATATATCATGATGAGTACTATGAGATTTAATCAGGGCATTACGACAAAGTACATAGACCGCTATCCGAGCATGCATCTATGCCTAAATAGTCCACTTTCGAGGTTATCATCCGAATCCCTTCCGGTATTAAGTTGTAAACAACGAGACAATTGCATTAAGTATGGTGCGTAATGTAATCAACACAAATATCCTTAGACAAAGCATCGATGTTTTATCCCTAGTGGCAACAGCACATCCACAACCTTAGAACTTTCTGTCACTGTCCCAGATTCAATGGAGGCATGAACCCACTATCGAGCATAAATACTCCCTCTTGGAGTTACAAGTATCAACTTGGCCAGAGCCTCTACTAGCAACGGATAGCATGCAAGAACATAAACAACATATATGATAGATTGATAATCAACTTGACATAGTATTCAATATTCATCGGATCCCAACAAACACAACATGTAGCATTACAAATAGATGATCTTGATCATGATAGGCAGCTCACAAGATCTAACATGATAGCACAATGAGGAGAAGACAACCATCTAGCTACTGCTATGGACCCATAGTCCAGGGGTGAACTACTCACACATCGATCCGGAGGTGATCATGGCGATGAAGAGCCCTCCGGGAGATGATTCCCCTCTCCGGCAGGGTGCCGGAGGCGATCTCCTAAATCCCCCGAGATGGGATTGGCGGCGGCTACGTCTCTGGAAGGTTTTCCGTATCGTGGCTCTCGGTACAGAGGGTTTCGCGACGAGGGCTTTAAGTAGGCGGAAGGGCGGAGTCGGAGGAGTCACGGGGGCCCCACACGCTAGGGCCGCGCGGTCCCCCCTTAGGCCGCGCCGCCCTAGTGTGGCGGCGCCCCGTGGCCCCACTTCGTTTCTCCCTCGGTCTTCTGGAAGCTTCGTGGAAAAATAAGCCCCTGGGCGTTGATTTTGTCCAATTCCGGGAATATTTCCTTTGTAGGATTTCTGAAACCAAAAACAGCAGAAAACATCAACTGGCTCTTCGGCATATCGTCAATAGGTTAGTGCCGTAAAATGCATAATAATGACATATAATGTGTATAAAACATGTGAGTATCATCATAAAAGTAGCATGGAACATAAGAAATTATGGATACGTTTGAGACGTATCACATATCAACTATGCCATGATAGAAACTCGGACATAACCTTTCGGTTATCTCCCCTTACATGAGTCCTTCCATGCGGGCTTAACCCTTCCCGGCACCCTGGCAGCATACCTCCTTTTTGAGCGTATCTCCGGCGCCACGACAGAAGACCCTCAGTAATCGTCCGGCTATAGACAACTACAGTGTATTGCCTCCTTCAGAGCGCAACCCGGTGTCAGAGGTCATCGTGACCCTCCTAGAGAGTTGTGAAGGTGTCTCATGTCGGCTTCAACAAACTAGGGCTAAGCCCCGTGCCCATGTTGGGGTAATGTGGTTGCGCGGTTTAGTTGTTCCGGGCGAATACAAAGAAACGTGTGTCATTTTTCTCAAAAACCCAAGTCACACACACTTTCCTCTTTCCAACCATCCTTGTCAAGATCCTTTCCTTTCATAAACCATACACTTGGGTAAGGTCGACTCACCCAAGGTTTTCTCAAAACTTTTACAACAAGGTAAACCTTGAGGGTTTCCCAACCTAAAGTTTCATGATGGAACTAGAACACAACATGGTCGTGACGCTATTCATCAAGACCACTTAGTGGACGTGTGGAGGTGTCAAAAAGGGGTCGGCATACTCACGGGAAGTGAACCGAGACATCATCATTCTAGAGGTACGACATGTTTGTCGGAAAACCACTACTCCACTAAGGGGTGTAGGTGGGATGTCACTAATGATTAACATGCTCAAGGTGAGCATGTAAGTGGCCAACATAAGAGGGGTAACACTTTCAGATTTGTGTCATTAACCAACAATATAAGCAGAGGTGTTGGGGATCAACACACTCTACATACCCGAGGTGGGTAGGCATACTCTTCCGATGGTGAGAGTACACCAAGATCATGAAGACACTTATCAATTTACTAGAAGGGTGTATGTGAGTGAATTGACAAGTAGGGTAACATGCTCAAAGGAAGCATGTGAAGACAACCAAGTGAGGTGACATACTATGATTATTTCTAGTACACAACACTCATTAAGAGGTGCATAAGATATGACCAAGAGGATTACCATGCTAAAGATTAAGCATGCATGACACAAACGGAGAATAACCCACCATAGATAATGGAATAAGAATGACAACAAAGTGTCAACAATATGTGACACAATATTCAGAGATCAATAGATGGCTTGCCTTGGTTGGCTTGTTTGTCCCTGGACTTCTTCAACTCCATCAAATAAGAATTCCAACAATATAAATAACATCCTCGTCCGATCCCACTTCTTCTTCTTCTTCTCCGGAATTGTTCGCATCTATCGCCGGAAAATATAAAAGCAACACAATCAATCACATTGTACCAACAAAACAACATTCAACAAACAACAATCAATAGCTAACCACTTTACTAAGGGCTAACATACAAAAGACTTATAGTAACTACAAAGCAACTTTTAAAAGAAAACAAATTTATTTCACTTAATAAAAACATGAGAGCCTCACAATTAGCAATTGTCCCCTTGGGGTACCATCATGGCATAGATGAGTTACCCCCTGGTATATAACACCATAAAGAATACAAGTGAAATTCTTTGGCCTAAAAAACAAACATCTTATATTTCCAAACATTTTTGGAAAAGCGAGGAAACCACTCTTCCTATTTTATTTTGTTAGCAAAACACTACACCAAAAATAGGAAGTAACCCATATACCACACCATTTGTAAACTTAAGTAAAACAATAGAAATAAGGTTAAGTTGCAGAGGTTTTGTTTTGCAAGAATAAAACAAAGGTTATCCATTTCTAATACAAAGAGTTGGTCAAGGCTTTTAAATAAACCAAAAAGTTTTGAGTCAACAATCCATGTGACACACACATACTATTAACAGTAACAAACAAGCATGAACATAGACTAAAAATATTTTTCCTAGATGGCCAGTACTAAAACAAGACTAACCCAATTGGATTCACCCAAAAATATTAACCTACAAATTTAGGAATTTGCTTGAATCTGACTGCACAGAAAACAAGATCTGTATGCCAAAAATCGTAGAAAAAACCTAAAAATATAAGGTTGGTTGCATCTGAAAGGTATTGAAAAGCTGGTTCTAACACAATTGGTTCCATTCAAAAATGAATTTCCAAGTTCCTTGAGTAATTAGACAAAGTCAGATCTGACCAAAACTTGATCTGTGCACCATTTCAATTTTTGGAGGGAACTTGAAGTGAAACCAACGGCAAAATGAATGTATGGCCGAAGGCTTTCAACCAGAGTTGAGTTTGCTCAAAAGTGTTTGTAAAACAAAGTAAATCTAACAAACAATGAATCTGCATGTTTTCAGAACTTTATTTACTCAGGAAAATCTGTAACGTATTTAAGGATGAAACCAAAGCCAAGTTGTATATCTTTGCATTAGATATCCGTGGAACTTTGAACCTCTCGATTTGGAGCTGTACACGAGTTTTGGTGGATTTTACAAGTTCGTACGAATCTGAAACAGCAAGATAGAAGAAATTACTGCATGGATTTGGACGAACTTTTGTCAAGGACTTCAGATGTGAGGATAGGTGAAGCTTCTCCAAGATTGGTTCAACATACACCTGCATCAAGATCCAATCTTGTGAGAGGGGAAAAGATAAAGAGAGATGGATTCATCTAGGGTTAGGGAAGAAGAAGGAGAGGGATGCTCTCATGGTGAGGAGGAGCTTGAGGGAGGAGGGGAGCTTCATCTTGGTGGGCTTTCCATGGCCATGGCCGGCCATGGAGCCTTGGGGGAGCAGCAGCTCGTGGAGAAGAAGGAGGAGAAAGGTATGAGGGAGTCGAGGAAGGAGTGAAGAGTGGAGAATGAGTGCAAAGGAGAGGAGGGTGGCCGGCCAAGCTCCCTTTATAGAGGGATGGTGGGTTGGCTGCCTCCTCTTGATTGGCTAAAGTGGGTGGCTGCCCATTTATTTATTGGGTTAGGTGGGAGGCAAGACTTGTGGAGGAAGGAAAAGAAGAGGAATTGTTGGCCGAAATTCTTGCCAAGCACAAGTGAGCAATGTGAGAGAGAGGCACAACATCTATGTGTATAGGCAAAGGCATGATGTTAAGGAGATAACGTCAATGAGTGATTTTGATGATGATAAAAATAGGAGTAGATACATATAGATAAAAAGAAGTGTGAGGTGATATGTACTATAGGGATAATTGTTACCACTTTGGTTGTGACAAACATAAGATGAAAAATAGACCCAAAGGTATAGTTGATGATTAGAAGTTTTTATTTGAATTCAAATTTGAAAGGATTGGGATTCACCACATGGAACAATGCATGAGCATATCTAGGTAAATGGGGTGGTGTTATGTTGGTGTAGTGAATATGAAAAGAAAGAGAGGTTAATGTGTGTGCCCCTATATAAGTTGGATCACAAAGTGGAGTCATCTCAAGGTTACAAGAGATGATAGCTCAAGTAGGGGAGGTGAGGATGATGTTAAAGATGGTGGTGAAAAGTTGAGGGAGACAGCTGATGTCTACGGGAGCTTCTATTCTTGTAGACAGTGTTGGGCCTCCAAGAGCAGAGGTTTGTAGAACAGCGGCAAGTTTCCCTTAAGTGGATCACCCAAGGTTTATCGATCTCGGGGAGGAAGAGGTCAAAGATATCCCTCTCAAGCAACCCTGCAATCACGATACAAGAAGTCTCTGGTGTCCCCAACACACCTAATACACTTGTCAGATGTATAGGTGCACTAGTTCGGCGAAGAGATAGTGAAATACAAGTAGTATGGATGTATATGAGTGGTAATAGCAATCTGAATAAAATATGGCAGCGAGTAAACATGCAACAAAACAGTAAACAAACGGAGATTCGATGCTTGGAAACAAGGCCTAGGGATCATACTTTCACTAGTGGACACTCTCAACTTTGATCGCATAATAAATAACTCTTTCTCATATGTGCTACATACACTCTTTTGTTGGATGATGAACACATTGCGTAGGATTACATGAACCCTCAATGCTGGAGTTAACAAGCTCCACAATTCAATGTTCATATTTAAATAACCTTAGAGCATAATAGATCATTGCAAAATAAACCAAGAACTAACATAGTGCACACACTTGTCCACATTACACTATGAAGGAGGAATAGATCACATCAATACTATCATAATGATAATTAACTCCACAATCTACAAGAGATCATGATCATAGCCTACGACAAGAACCACACGGTGCACACACTAGTCACCTTTACACCACGCAGGAGGAATAGACTACTTGAATAACATCACATGAGTAGCACATAAACTAGTAGCGATACAAAGCTCATCATACGGATCTCAATCATGCAAAGCAGCTCATGAGATCATTGTATTGAAGTACATGGGAGAGAGATTAACCACATATCTACAGCGGAGCCCTCAGCCTCGGGGGTGGATTACTCCCTCCTCATCATGGAGGCAGCGATGGCGGTGAAGATGGCGGTGGAGACGGCGGTGGAGATGGCTCCGGGGGCAATTCCCCGTCCGGCAGGGTGCCGGAACAGAGAGTTCTGTCCCCCGAATTGGACTTTCGCGATGGCGGCGGCTCTGGATGGTTTTCTCTGTTTCCGTCTTTTTTCTCGATGTTTTTAGGTCAGGGACGATTATATAGGCCGAGAGTCGGAGTCGGAGGGGCCACGGGGTGACGCCACCATAGGGGGGCGCGCCCCCCCTTGGGCCGCGCCGCCCTGTGGGGTGGGGCCCCCGGCACCCTCTCGACTTTTCTCCGGTGCTCGGAAGCTTCCAGGAATTATAAGACCTCCGGTCTTGATTTCGTCCGATTCCGAAAATATTTCTTTACTAGGATTTACGAAACCAAAAACAGCAGAAAACGGCAAGCTGGCCTTTTGGCATCTCGTCAATAGGTTAGTTCCGAAAAACGCATAAAAATGATATAAAGTGTGAAAAAAACATGTTGGTATTGTCATAAAACAAGCATGGAACATCAGAAATTATAGATACGTTGGAGACGTATCGGCATCCCCAAGCTTAGTTCCTACTCGTCCTCGAGTAGGTAAACGATAAAAGATAATTTACGAAGTGACATGCTACCAACATAATCTTAATCATACTATTGTAAAGCATATGAGATGAATGCAGCGATTCGAAGCAATGTTAATGCAATGAGTAAACAATTGAATCATATAGCAAAGGCTTTTCATGAATAGTACTTTCAAGACAGGCATCAATAAGTCTTGCATAAGAGTTACTCATAAAGCAATAAATTCAAAGTAAAGACATTGAAGCAACACAATGGAAGATTAAGTTTCAGCAGTTGCTTTCAACTTGTAACATGTATATCTCATGGATAGTTGTCAATGCAAAGCAATATAACAAGTGCAATAAGCAAGTATGTAAGAATCAATGCGTAGTTAACACAAGTGTTTGCTTCTTGAGGTGGAGAGAGATAGGTGAACTGACTCAACATAAAAGGTAAAAGAATGGCCCTTCACAGAGGAAAGCATCAATTGCTATATTTGTGCTAGAGCTTTTATTTTGAAAACATGAAACAATTTTGTCAACGGTAGTAATAAAGCATATGAGTTATGTAAATTATATCCTACAAGTTGCAAGCCTCATGCATAGTATACTAATAGTGCCCGCACCTTGTCCTAATTAGCTTGGACTATCGGATCATCGCAATACACATGTTTTAACCAAGTGTCACAAAGGGGTACCTCCATGCCGCTTGTACAAAGGTCTAAGGAGAAAGCTCGCATTTTGGATTTCTCGCTTTTGATTATTCTCAACTTAGACATCCATACCGGGACAACATGGACAACGAGATAATGGACTCCTCTTTAATGCATAAGCATGTGGCAACAATTAGCGTTCTCATATGAGATTGAGGATATATGTCCAAAGCTGAAACTTCCACCATGATTCATGGCTTTAGTTAGCGGCCCAATGTTCTTCTCTAACAATATGCATGCTCCAACCATTAAGGTGGTAGATCTCTCTTACTTCGGACAAGACGGACATGCATAGCAACTCACATGATATTCGACAAAGAGTAGTTGATGGCGTCCCCAGAAGCATGGTTATCGCACAACAAGCAACTTAATAAGAGATAAAGTGCATAAGTACATGTTCAATACCACAATAGTTTTTAAGCTATTTGTCCCATGAGCTATATATTGCAAAGGTGAATGATGGAATTTTAAAGGTAGCACTCAAGCAATTTACTTTGGAATGGCGGATAAATACCATGTAGTAGGTAGGTATGGTGGACACAAATGGCATAGTGGTTGGCTCAAGGATTTTGGATGCATGAGAAGTACTCCCTCTCGATACAAGGCTTAGGCTAGCAAGGTTGTTTGAAACAAACACAAGCATAAACTAGTACATCAAAACTTACATAAAAGACATATTACAAGCATTATAAGACTATACATTGTCTTCCCTGTTGTTCAAACACCTCACTAGAAAATATCTAGACTCTAGAGAAACCACTCATGCAAACCAAATTTTAACAAGCTCTATGTATTTCTTCACTAATAGGTGCAAAATATATGATGCAAGAGCTTAAACATGAGCACAACAATTGCCAAGTATCAAGTTATTCAAGACATCATACTAGTTAGTACATGTAGCATTTTCCATTTCCAACCATATAACAATTAACGAAGCAGTTTCATCCTTCGCCATGAAAATTAAAAGCTAAGAACACATGTGTTCATACGAACCAGCGGAGCGTGTCTCTCTCCCACACAAGCATTTATTCAAACAAAAACAAAAAAAAAAATAACATACAGACGCTCCAAGTAAAGTACATAAGATGTGACCGAATAAAAATATAGTTTCAAGAGAAGAAACCTGATAATTTGTCGATGAAGAAGGGGATGCCTTGGGCATCCCCAAGCTTAGACGCTTGAGTCTTCTTGAAATATGCAGGGGTGAACCACCGGGGCATCCCCAAGCTTAGAGCTTTCACTCTTCTTGATCATAGTATATCATCCTCCTCTCTTGACCCTTGAAAACTTCCTCCACACCAAACTCAAAACAAACTCATTAGAGGGTTAGTGCATAATTAAAAACTCACATGTTCAGAGGTGACACAATCATTCTTAACACTTCTGGACATTGCACAAAGCTACTTGGAAGTCAATGGAACAAAGAAATCCATCCCACATAGCAAAAAGAAGCAATGCGAAATAAAAGGCAGAATCTGTCGAAAACGAACAGATCCGTAAAGACGAATTTTAAAAGGGCACCAGACTTGCTCAAATGAAAATGCCCAAATTGAATGAAAGTTGCGTACATATCTGAGGATCACTCACGTAAATTGGCTTAATTTTCTGAGTTACCTACGGAGAATTAGACCCAGATTCGTGACGACAAAGAAATGCAGTTTCACGCAGGTAATCCAAATCTAGTATGAACCTTACTATCAAAGACTTTACTTGGCACAACAATGCAATAAAACTAAGATAAGGAGAGGTTGCTACAGTAGTAAACAACTTCCAAGACACAAATATAAAACAAAGTACTGTAGCAAAATAACACATGGGTTATCTCCCAAGAAGTTCTTTCTTTATAGCCGTTAAGATGGGCTCGGCGAGTTTTAATGTTGCGCTCGCAAGAAATAGTATTTGGAGCAAAAAGAGAGCATCAAGAGGCAAATTCAAAACACATTTAAGTCTAACATGCTTCCTATGAAGAGGAGTCTTGTACATAAACGAAGTTCATGAAGAACAAAGTGACAAGCATAAGAAGATAAAACACGTGTAACTTCAAGATTTTCAACATAAAGAGGGGAATCTTAGTAACATGAAGATGTCATACAACCATATTTTCCTCTCTCATAATAACTTTTAGTAGCATCATTGATGCAAACTCCACAATATAACTATCACATAAAGCATTCTTATCATGAGTCTCATATGCATAGAAGTATCATTAATTTTGGCATAAGCAGAGTTATTCTCATTAATAGTAGTTGGAGTAAGATTCATTATCAAGAATTTGAACATGGTAAACAAATTGCATATTAAGGAATTGTTTTGGTAATCCAATCATAACTATGACAAGTTTCATAAGGATAGTTAGAACCTATATATAGCATTCTTCATTATAATCATCATAGATAGGAGGCAAAGTATCATCATAGGAAATAGAATAGTTATCTTTCACGGTCGGTTTATACATGTCCACCATCATTGTTATTAGAAGGAGATGTATCAAGAACATAATGACTCAGTAGCTAAAGGATCTTCAAACACCTCTTCCCCAAGCTTAGAGCTTTCTATATCATTAGCAACAATGGTGTTCAAAGCGTTCATACTAATATTACTACGGCATGCAAATAAGATTCCATAGGTTTTTTAATTTTCGCATCAAACCATCCATGTCTTAAATCAGGAAATAGAATAAGAAGCTCATTGTTGTCCATTATGCCAAACTAGTGTAAACAAGAAACAAAAAGATGCAATTGCAGGATCTAAAGGAAATAGCTTCGAGCACACACACGACGGCAGAAAAGTAGCTTAGTAGCCGAGATCCGGAGTGTGAGTACCTTTTACCTTTCCTCCCCGACAACGGCGCCGGAAAATAGCTTGATGTCTACGGGAGCTTCTATTCTTGTAGACGAGTGTTGGGCCTCCAAGAGCGAGAGGTTTGTAGAACAGCGGCAAGTTTCCCTTAAGTGGATCACCCAAGGTTTATCGAACTCAGGGAAGAAGAGGTCAAAGATATCCCTCTCAAGCAACCCTGCAATCACGATACAAGAAGTCTCTTGTGTCCCCAACACACCTAATACACTTGTCAGATGTATAGGTGCACTAGTTCGGCGAAGAGATAGTGAAATACAAGTAGTATGGATGTATATGAGTGGTAATAGCAATCTGAATAAAATATGGCAGCGAGTAAACATGCAACAAAACAGTAAACAAACGGAGATTCGATGCTTGGAAACAAGGCCTAGGGATCATACTTTCACTAGTGGACACTCTCAACATTGATCGCATAATAAATAACTCTTTCTCATATGTGCTACATACACTCTTTTGTTGGATGATGAACACATTGCGTAGGATTACACGAACCCTCAATGCCGGAGTTAACAAGCTCCACAATTCAATGTTCATATTTAAATAACCTTAGAGCATAATAGATCATTGCAAAATAAACCAAGAACTAACATAGTGCACACACTGTCCACATTACACTATGAAGGAGGAATAGATCACATCAATACTATCATAATGATAATTAACTCCACAATCTACAAGAGATCATGATCATAGCCTACGACAAGAACCACACGGTGCACACACTAGTCACCTTTACACCATGCGGGAGGAATAGACTACTTTAATAACATCACATGAGTAGCACATAAACTAGTAGCGATACAAAGCTCATCATATGGATCTCAATCATGTAAAGCAGCTCATGAGATCATTGTATTGAAGTACATGAGAGAGAGATTAACCACATAGCTACGGCGGAGCCCTCGGCCTCGGGGGTGGATTACTCCCTCCTCATCATGGAGACGGCGATGGCGGTGAAGATGGCGGTGGAGACGGCGGTGGAGATGGCTCCGGGGGCAATTCCCCGTCCGGCAGGGTGCCGGAACAGAGAGTTCTGTCCCCCGGGTTGGACTTTCGCGATGGCGGCGGCTCTGGATGGTTTTCTCTGTTTCCGTCTTTTTGGTCGATGTTTTTAGGTCAGGGACGATTATATAGGCCGAGAGTCGGAGTCGGAGGGGCCACGGGGTGACGCCACCATAGGGGGCGCGCCCCCCCTTGGGCCGCGCCGCCATGTGGGGTGGGGCCCCCCTGGCACCCCTCTGACTTTTCTCCGGTGCTCGGAAGCTTCGGGAATTATAAGACCTCCGGTCTTGATTTCGTCCGATTCGAAAATATTTCTTTACTAGGATTTCCGAAACCAAAAACAGCGAGAAAATAGCAAGCGGCCTTTCGGCATCTCGTCAATAGGTTAGTTCCGAAAAACGCATAAAAATGATATAAAGTGTGAACAAAACATGTTGGTATTGTCATAAAACAAGCATGGAACATCAGAAATTCTAGATACGTT
>NC_061508.1:38678300-38741301 GCF_022539505.1 Lolium rigidum | reverse complement strand
TTGCATAAGCTTCACTAAATTGAAGTATAAATAGGCATGAGGTATGGCAGGGTTCTAATTATAATCCAAGTTAATCCATGGGTTGGAATTCAAATGTAGTTTAGGGTTTAAGTAGTGATCACCAATGTGATACACAACTAGGATTAGAATATGAGCATAAGCTTTGGTTATGTTTCACTAATGGAACATGGCTCTCATCTACAAGATTAAAGGTTGGTTTAAACAAGTAAGATGTAATACTACTCTAAAATTCTCTAGGATAGACATGGCTATGGTTAGCATTATAACTTCTCTCACTTCTCAATGTCTTGGAATATCCTAAGGTCCTACTCAAGAGATGATGATATGATCCTCTAAATATATGGTTTCCCTAGGAATTCTACCTTGCAATCTTCATGTAGCTTGTTCTTCAGAAATCTGATAAACCCGCATCTTGTGGTATGCCTCCACCTCCTAGCTTCTTCATCTTGATCCTAGCTAATTAACATGGAATGGCTCTATGTGTTTGTTCCCATGTATCATGGTACTTGATGAGCAAATGGATGAAGGGTGTGGCTCTATTTATAGGCTTGGGCAAGCTCTAGTATCATGACACATAGGTGGTGACTCTTGTGTTGATTTGATGAGTAAGGTGCTTGGTTGTCATGCCCTCATCCATAGCAATCCTTTGAGCATGAGGTGGCATAAGCTTGGAAAGCAAGTCATGTAGATATTTTCATCCTATGTGGCATAGAGCATTATCCTCTCATATGATTTATTTTTGGATAGCCAAGTGGCATTTGTTACTAAATATCTTGTGGATGGTTTTATTATTGTGGATGAGTCATCTATATCATATTTGATTGAATTTACATTATAATATTGATCAAAAGATCAAGGTTGAAGGTTATTCCTCAAATTTGGATAGTTGGTGTTTGATTTCACCAAGGCATGATCATATGAGTTTCAAAATACTCATAGTCAGTTTGATTCAAATAGTTTGAACTATAAATCGTAATGTAAATGGATTTAGTTTTATGATATTCCATATACTTAATAAGTTATGATTTAAATAAGAATGTGTGGCTTTTATGCACTTTAGACCCTGTGGTTTACCTTATTTGGTAATAAGTTTAGAATTGAATTAATTTACACACAAAGGTAGTTGCTAACTTTTAAGTGTTAATAAGTTAGGGTTTGATTCTTAAAGAATGTGTTGTTGTAAATCTAATTCCATTTGATCTAATCCATAGATCAAATCATCTCTATCCAAAACAAGGTTTTAGCAAAGATCACAGTGAAGTTTATAGCGCTTGACTTGATGATCTACTTCAATTCCAACAAGTCAAGTGAAACTTCAATTCATCGTGGTAAGTTTTATTTGAAAGCGCGAAAATTCCCCGGATTTTCTATGCATGAATGCAATGCACACTTTGGTGTTCTCTCATTTTATTGCCTCTAAACCTGGGATATTACAGCCTCTCCCCCTTAAATTGAACTTCGTCCCGAAGTTCGAACGCTCTCATGTTTTGGA
Source organism: Lolium rigidum (assembly GCF_022539505.1). NCBI lineage: Eukaryota > Viridiplantae > Streptophyta > Magnoliopsida > Poales > Poaceae > Lolium > Lolium rigidum. The sequence continues at coordinate 38,739,788 of NC_061508.1, read as the reverse complement.
ATGTTGAAATGTCTTGAACAGATCACCATCCTTCAACTCCATGGTGATCACACTAGATATAGTTGAATATATCCCTTGTCCGGATCCTTCCTGGAGTCTTCCGATATCTAGCACCGATACTTTCTTTAGTTCTATGATTTCTTCCAACACTCTAAGCTTATAGGCTTACTCTCCAAAGATTCTTGGATTAGGACATCTTATTGTGTTAATGGCCTTTACTAATGGTTGTGGTGACATCTTTCTATTTGGGTACTCAAAGCTTGGTTCTACCAGCTGCGGTAATCCAGCTGGATTGTAATATGGCACTATGGTGTACCAGCTGCGATGTCCAAACCTTAATTCTAAAAGATTTATTTAAGGTAGGGTATTGTTTTCCCTTACTACCATAACGAAAGTAATGGTACTTGATAAGGTATTTACAATAGGCATGGTCCTGGTTGTTTAGTCCTACGAATGGATTAGACTCATTCAGTCCATCCAATCATGGCTTCTAGTTTATACTAGTTATCCTCCTTTTGGTTTCTTTAGGTTCCATGAAAGGAGTCTTTCTAATAGGCATTATGTTTTGGTATGGTCAAACTCCTTCGGTCTTTGAGCTTCTTAAGCTTTGATTGTCCTCCGACATCTTCTTCATCCAACTTCATTAACTTAGACTTACTTGAGTTCTCTTGCGCTCTGAGTAATTATCAATTACCCACTCAAGTTAAGGTCTAACCCTTACTTCCTCGAGATATGAACCCTCGGCTTTACGGTCCGACAACCTCCTGAGAGTACTATTATATGGGTACTTCCCAACAACCTTATAAAAATAAGATCGGACTTCCTCTCAATTCAGACCTTTTTCTTCGTCTTTCATACTCCAAATATTATATCTTAATACTTCTCATTCAGCCTTCCTCTCCCCCTTGGAGTTTACTAATGATCTTCAAACTTCCTTTCTTCTAATCATTAAACTCCAAGGTTAGAAGATTAGTCTTGGTCTAGCTTATAGTTTGTACTTTTCTAGAGTCTCACGAAGAATTCTTTGCGGTGTATCCACACAGTTGTGGGGGTCCATTATGAATCATCCGACTAAATATTTACCAACCACGAGATACCAACTGTGAAATACTAGCTGCGGAATTCCCCTTTCTTTTAGGGTAAAGAAATGTTCAGGCTGTGGGCTATCGGTACCGATTGCTGAGACTACCTAGTACCGGTATGTAGCTGATTGGATACCAGTTGTGGCTATGTTATGGTTGTCAATATCTACCTACCAGCTGTGGCTACTTACATAGTTTTAGTTAAGATATACCTTACTTTACATTCTTTATCTTCATGGTTATCCTATCTCAGCTGCGGTCTTATGATACCAGCTACGACTTCACTTGTCTATTTTCCTTCTTCCAGGGTTGTTTTGCAATAAAATCACTTGTTGACACTATGAAAATAGTATTGTAAGTGACTTCACTTGCATTCCCTTCTTCCATAATGAATACGGCTCTACTTCTACTGCTCCATATTCACTATTTTTCTCACTTTCATGGTACTTCCATGTTGAAGTACTCCTTAATTAAGGATAAAAATGAGTTTTAATTGGTCCTTCCTTTAGATTGTTGTGGTAGCTTCCCACAACTTGACTTACTTCTTCTAGTGAACCTTCATCTTGTCTTCAAAATCTTCAGAGTTCGTCACTTCCTCACACGAATACCTTTACCCTCTAGACCTATAATCATCAAGTAAGAGCTTGATATTGCAACATGCATTTGCATATCAAAGTCAAACTTCATGTATGGATCTAGTCAAACAATGAAAATCCAATAAAATCCAAGAAGATTCAGCTTTGTGCTTATAATACACATCCTTATATGCCTGAATACAACAGTTGGGTAAGACATCCCTAAACATCAGGTGTAGATGTGCAGTATATAACACCACATAAGATAGGTTTTGGTTGTGATACTTAGCACGAATACGTGAATTTCTACTATTTGTCTCAACATTTATCTTAATTGCACATTTGCAATAAGACAAACTTGAAACAAAATGGCCTAGGACAGTTGAAGTTAACCTAGTTTTCTTGGAAGTACTAACAAAATAGTATACCATATATATGTGCTATTGAGGACTACTTCCTATAATATAATTGAGTTCTAACATGTCTACTCTAAACACATGATTGTTTAGAATATACCACCTATAACTCTAGGACTTCTCTAGGTGATATGCTCTAAATAAGCCTTCTTTAAATTAAGGACTATGGTTCTAACATACTTGATACGAGTTATTAGGATTTTAAGGCCTAAGCTTTCGAACTATTCCTTAAATCCCACTCCTCATCATACTTTTGTTAACGTCACTTATGATGTTCTACTCCCTCATATCATGATTCTCAAGTGAATCATATATGATTACCTAACTTTACCATGAAATGTAGACTTAAATAACTCCTATTACTCTTCCTTACCTCCTATGATTGACTCATCATAGGCATATACTACCTTATATAACTTATCTCCCTTACTTAACATCATTCATTTGACATTTTAAATGACTCTTACTTAACTATAACATATACTTGGTATACATCTTCCAATAGGATATCTTCCTTATGGTTGTATCCTCTCTTTGGACTACCATGTGTTGTATACCAACTGTGGTCTACTACCCCCCATTATCTTAAGCTCCAATGGTGTTCTAGTTATTTGGAATGAAGCAAGATAACTAACTAACTTTACTTAAGAAAGATAGATAAGAAGAATTGACTCAAGTGTGTCAGGATTATTCTCAAGTGAATACCCATCTCAAGTCAAAAGAATATTTGGTTTAGCATAGTTGACTTAGCTAATACCACTTCCTATAGACACTACCAAACCTATAGGTCTCCTTTAAAGGGTTTTAATCCTAGGTTCAAAGCATTTGCTCTGATACCAGCTGTGGTGACCCAGCGTACCACTGCATGGTGTAGTACACAAGTCGTTGACATAACACAAGTGAAACACCGTTCCACTCATATTACATCTCTCGTAGTGGTACAAACGAAACATATGCGAGTCCAAGGTATGGCTATAGAAGTACACACGAACCTGTTTACATAAGATCCAACACAACCTCCTACTTTACAGTGAGGTAAAACTTCAAATAAAGCTCCAGAAGAACGACCCGTAGTCTATCTTATTGCTAACTCAAGTTTAAGAGCTAATTGGCTTGCTATAGAACTCTAGCTAATTAGGTGCTAGGATTAGGGAAAGGTTCCCTTCTATTACAAGTCTAGGTTTTCCATAATAGCTGATGCAGAAGTTGACTCCATTGACTTCTTTGATTGGATTCTTCATCTTGTTGCAGTTGGCTCCGCTGTCTTTGAGTTCCACGGTAGTTTCTCCTTCAGTTCCTATGTACTTCAATACAATGATCTCATGAGCTGCTTTACATGATTGAGATCCATATGATGAGCTTTGTATCGTTACTAGTTGTGTGCTACTCATGTGATGTTATTAAAGTAGTCTATTCCTCCTGCATGGTGTAAAGGTGACTAGTGTGTGCACCGTGTGGTTCTTGTCGTAGGCTATGATCATGATCTCTTGTAGATTGTGGAGTTAATTATCATTATGATAGTATTTATGTGATCTATTCCTCCTTCATAGTGTAATGTGGACAGTGTGTGCACTATGTTAGTTCTTGGTTTATTTTGCAATGATCTATTATGCTCTAAGGTTATTTAAATATGAACATTGAATTGTGGAGCTTGTTAACTCCGGCATTGAGGGTTCGTGTAATCCTACGCAATGTGTTCATCATCCAACAAAAGAGTGTATGTAGCACATATGAGAAAGAGTTATTTATTATGCGATCAATGTTGAGAGTGTCCACTAGTGAAAGTGTAATCCCTAGGCCTTGTTCCTAAATACGATCAACACAACCTCCTACTTTACGGTGAGGTAAAACTTCAAATAAAGCTCCGGAATGAACGACTCGTAGTCTATCTTATTGCTAACTCAAGTTTAAGAGCTACTTGGCTTGCTATAGAAATCTAGCTACTTAGGTACTAGGATTAGGGAAAGGTTCCCTTCTATTACTAGTCTAAGTTTCCATTTTAGGCTGATGCGGAAGTTGACTCCATTGACTCCTTTGATTGGATTCTTCATCTTGTTGCAGAGTTGACTCCTTTGTCTTCGAGTTCCACGGTAGTTTCTCCTTCGGTGCCTTGATCTAAGAAGGGGGTTCAAATGGGATAGAATGAGTACGAGCGTACTCGGCAAGTTCATATTAGGAAATAGGTGTATCATGCACTAGCTACAGCCATAGACCGAGAAAGTCATAGGCCAATGCAAGTTTTCATAAACATTTCTTCAAAAGGTTTATTTTATTCGAAAACTATGCCCGTCGGTCTTCACGGAGTTGACTAGAACTTCGTGGAGTTCCTTTCTGCCGCGTTCGCAGTTCCCTTCCCGGAACAGGGAGTGACAGATCACAATTCTTGATACCCTCTCGCAGAGGTGCGTTACTTTACCCCACAAGAGATCTTAACCATGTTGCCGGCCGAGAGTATGTCCTCGGCTCGTCCACACTTCCTTTGGTGTGAGGCCCGAGTATAAGATCCAAGCCAATCACTTGCCTTCTCCGCGACCACCGCAAACCCACCCTTTTGTCCAACCGTACACCTCCGGTAGACTTCTCCCGATAATACGGCTTTACTCATGGTGTACTCTGGACAATCCCTCATAGATCGAAGAGCTTATCATCGATAATGGATGGGGATTTAAAAGGAGTTCCCAACCTATTGCGGCAGTGCCTCCGGCACCCCAGCGGCTCTACCGATCCGTTGGCGTGCGAAGGGAAAAGATACAGCTGACTTCCCAGAGCCATTATAGATCTTATGGATAACGCGATATGTACGGCGCTAGAATCAACCGGACGGCATTGGTAATTAATCCTAGGGTGATATAACCCATGCAATGGAACCTCCACCATATCAACACATACCATGGTTCCATTGCCCACCACATAGTCACATTCATAATTGTAAAATAATACTTTGCTTTTCAATGCATGAGTGATAAGTATAGTACTTTGCATATAGTTTGATACAAATAATCAAATGACATGAGCAAGCGATGAACTTGTCTTTCTTGATCGCAAGATTATGCGGGCAAAAGCTTCGATACGTGATAACTCCAAATGCTGAAATACCATCATCGTCCGGTAAGGACAATGTTTAAAGAACTGGCAAAGATGCTATAATGCATAATATGAGATGCAATCGTCCCGATCGTAACCTAACCTCGATGATTTAGGATGTATGAGTTGTAAAGATTTCTTTAGGGTTGGTTGGACTTTTAGAATGGTTCTCAAACAAGGTTCTTATTAGGGTTTGGTTATATTAGCATCATATTCAAGTGATATAAGACATCATAACAATCATACACATAAAGAATAGTGGTGGAATAATATGTAAAGAACAGTTGTCAATTTTAAGTTCTACAGATCATGGTTGATGATTACTTATACTATACTTCAAAAGAATAACTTTTGAAGAACGTGTTGTTTAAGAATTAATGAGTATTTCAAAGAAGGATTAGGGCTTCTAAGGTTTGATTGACATTTGTAATTCAAAAGAATAACTTTTGAAGAACAGGTTAAATAAGAATATGAACTACTTTAAAGAGGAGCTAAGTGCTATCTAGGGTTTACTAATATGACTATGGTAGTTGGTGCTTAAGTAGAAGTGATCTACATGTAGCAAGTATTAGTAGGTTTATTACTATGGTTTCTCCTAAGCATCATATCAAAGGATGGTTATCAAGGTGTTGCTATGAGTTAGGGTTTACTATGACTTCATATTTGCTTTACCAAATAATCTCTAATAGTTTCTAAGCTAAGTGGTTTATCATTTCCTAAGTAAGGTTTAGTTGGATAGGAACATGTGATGTGATTTGCTACACAAAGTTGATACTAGGGTTTATCATTATGGTTCTACTAAATTATGATGATTAAGTTTGATCCTAATGGTATGGTATATAAGAGTGGTGATCAATGGTACTAATTCAATTAACAAGTTAGGGTTTCTACCTAGGTGACATTAGTGGATCATATAGGTTTTAATTAAGAATAGGAACATGAAATGATAATCTCATGTGACTTGGTTTTATGCTAGTGGATCCTAAGCATGTATTCAATTGTTGCTAATTATAGGTCAAGTAAATCTCCCATGATCATATGTGACACATATCTATGGTTTTAGAGTTGGTTCTAAGGTGGAATAATCACATGAAATAATGGGATCCAGGTCTTACTTAAATTGAAACTAGGGTTTCTAAATTATGGTACAATTCCTAAAAAGGATGGTTGGACATATAGGTGTGGTTACTAATTACTTTGAAACACAATTAGTAATGATTTGACATTTTATAAATTTTCACAAGATTTAATAATTGGAGTAACTCTTAATTAAATTTAATTAAAAGCTAGGGTTTAACAATTGTTAATAAGTTTTAAAATACTTTACTTGTTAACTAAAGATGTTGAGTAAACAATTTTTGGATTACCATAAATAATATTAACTTTAGTATTTTCTTGCTTTATTTTATTTAAAGAAAATGGTAAATGGTAATTTGCAATTTAGGTTTATGAATTACCACTAATATTTAAGTTAATGCAATTATGATAAAGAAAATTAATCCTAACATTTTATTTAGTTACAGAATATTTAAAATTTAATTTTGAAACTTCACTAATTATTGAATTCAAATTGTATTTTAAATAATTGAAATGGCATAATTAATAAGGTTAAAATAAGTGAAATTTTTATTTTGACACACATTTTTGTTTTATATTTTATTTGAATAGAGTTTATTTTTGTGAACATTTTGATATATTATTCATAGTTTTCTGAGTTGATATGAATTTTCTAGAATTTTGCAAAGTCTCAGCAATTTACTGGAATTTGAAATCAAAGAGAAATACTAAGTATACCCGGCCTAGTACTACTCCAGTGACTGACTAGTGGGCAGAGGCCAGGTCAGCAGCCACGAGGGCTTGACCAAGTCAAAAGTCTTGCAGGGCCCCATATCCACGTCATCTCGCCGGAGAGAGCGCCGGCGAGCGGCACGGCGACGAGGCTACAGGGCACCGGAGACGTTGCTTTTCGGTGCGTTAGAACCAGAACTCGACGCCGAGCAAGTGAGCATCAACGCCACCACTTTAAGGTCACGGAGCATCGCCGGTGAGCTCATCTCGCGGCGGCGCGGTCCGGCCAACTTATGAACTAACGCTAGGATGCAATCTAGGAAGCAAGAAGTAGCTCATTCGACGCGCTGCTCACCTTGATGCTTCCCGGATGCTCGACGGAGCTCGCTGGGAGACGAAGACGACGGCAAGCTTCGATTTTCTGCGGGATGCCGATCAAAGGGAATGGTCGATTGGCGGCGATTGAGACCTCCTCTCTTCGATTCCTTCCACCAGGATGATCTGCAGGCTCTTGCGCATCCTCCAAGCCACACCACACTCTCCGAGGTGCTCTCAATCGGCGGCGCCATGGAGGTCACCGGCAAACAGTGAAGGAAGACATTGAAACAAAGAGAGGATCTGAGAGGAATTGGAGAGGTAGATGAGATCAAGAAATGCTCGGCGGTGTTTTCACCCCTATTTATAGGCCGAGGGGAGCACGGAGGCTGCGACACGACGACGGCAATGGTGAAGAGGTGGCGGTGTTTGGAGAGTTTGTCTGAGCGCCGATCTTTTACTTCCGGATAGGCTCGGACGCGAGAGTCATAGGGAGGAGTTCTGGAAGCTTCCACGCGTCCGGGGCGTCCTTATCATCGATGAGGATGGCGTCTACTGGCGCTGGCTCGCTGTCGACGCCGGGGAAGAGAACGAAGACGATTTCATCTCGCACGATCTTTAAAGCATCGAAACGGTAAGTGGTTTGGGTCGTTTCGTTCGTGGGCTGGGTTACTGGTGGGCTTGGTGTGGAGATGGTTGCTGGGCTGCGGTGGCGCTGAAGTCCAGGTACGTTTCCCTCCTTTTCTCATTTCAAATTTTTGTTTTCTTTTTCTATTTTTATTTACTGATTGGAATTCAAATTGAATTCTGTTTTTTTTACAGGTTCTAAATAATTTGAACATAAAAACAATTTGATAGCCATGCTCCCTGCATAATGTTGTTGTTTAAACACACATTGCAATCTTGGTTATATTTTATGATATTTGTGTAGAGTAGAAATGGGTGTAAGTATTTATCTCAATTCTCTTTTATTTAGAAACCAAATTTGTTTAAATGGTGTGGAATTTGATAACATGTGACTGGTGAAAATATTCTATTGTGCTAGTGCTCATTCATAGTGATTACTCACATATAATTTAATTATATCTAGGGTTTAACAAATGAAATATGGTATAGAATTGGTTCATGATTTTATTTGTATGATGGTGTCTTAGGGTTTAAGTTGTGATCACCAATATGATACACAACTAGAATTAGGATATGGCATAAGCTTTGATCATGTTTGAGTGGCTAAGGTTATCCTCCTCACTTAGGTAGAATTAGTGTATCAAGGCAATGCTAGATTTGTCTCAAATGTTTGGATAGGCGGGGTTTAAAACTAATATCCTAACTACTCTATACAAGGCATGAGTATTGGTGCGATTAACTACTAATGATTTACTTATCATTTCATGTGAAGAATGAGATCTATGGATCACTTGTAGAGGTTTAACTTAGCATCTCAATTTATAAGGTAAGATCATGCATTAGACATGATCCACTTATTCCTCACTAATATCTCTTCTTTAATTCTTATCTCAACACACTCACTTAAACTCTTAGGGTTTATGATCATCACTCAATTTGTAATGATCAAAGTATTAGTCTCATAACAATTCATTAGTTAATTATGGTTCTCTCTCGAAGATCAAGTATTGGTCCATATACTTGAGTATACCTCTTTAGGTTGAGCTATTCTAAATAGGTAGAGTTAGGAAACAAGGTTGGAATGATCCAAAGTTAATGATGAATGAATATGAATGTCCTTGACATGGATTCAATTATTGTAATTGAAAAGATATACCATGTGACTCATGGTAGGAACATTTATTTAGTAGAAAACATGGATAAGATAAGTATAGAATAGTTTCTTATTTATTTGTGTTCTTTGATTTATGGTTGAATAATTATTCATGTGTTGTTGTAAGGAATGGCATGTTGAGATCCTTTATAAGATCTTGTAGTTAATCCTTACTTAAGGTGTTGTTTGTTGCAAAACTAATTTCATTTGATCTAATCCATAGATCAAATCATCTCTACCCAAAATAAGGTTTTAGCAAAGATCACAGTGAAGTTTATAGCGCTTGACTTGATGATCTACTTCAATTCCAACAAGTCAAGTGAAACTTCAGTTACTGTGGTAAGTTTTATTTGAAAGCGCGAAAATCCCCCGAATTTTCTATGCATGAATGCAATGCACACTTTGGTGTTCTCTCATTTTATTGCCTCTAAACCTGGGATATTACAATCGGCTGTACTTGTATATTGTTGTCTTTGCATATTTTCTCAAGTCGATGTCTGTGCATCGGCTGTGACTTGTATGTACTTTTTTTTTACTGGCCGATTTTTCTATCGGCCCCCAATATTTCACTGCCCATGTATCGCACATGTTCATCTGATTAGGTGCCCCCCGAGCCGAATCCGTCGAGTAGCTGCGGATATCGGCTTTGTAGTTAGCCAAGGCATTGTACTTGAACATCGGCTCCGTCGGGACCAATGTTGACTTCTTCCGGTTCATCGGCCGATATAAACCCAGACCCTAGCTTTCCGTCACCTGTTAGATCGACACTGAACACAGGCAAAACGTATGGCGAGGATAATATGGGCCGATTGCTGGAATCGGCCCCCATTTTGATTGTATTGCTCAATGAAGGTCTACATCTTGGTCTTGCTTTACTATAACTACGTGACATGCTTGAGACAAGATTATCCCTTTTTATTTTTTGGGGCCGATCACAAGGATCGGCCTTGCCACGTACGTCCATAGATTTTGTTCTTGTTACACGGTCAGGTCGGTGGATAAGACCAGCCTCACCCCGTTTTTTGTCACGTCGATGCGCTCGCAGTCGTCCAAAGTGATGCCTGAGAGTGGCTCTTGGCCTGCGCGTCTCCCAAACGTTCATGCCGGCCGTTGAAATCTCGGCTGAGTCATCTGCGTGGACGACCTCTACTTCATCTCCATCCCATTGTATTAAACATTGGTGCATCGTGGATGGAATGCAACGATTGGCGTGGATCCAATCCCTCCCTAGCGGGACGGCATAGGTGCTCTTGCTATCGACAATAAAGAACGTCGTAGGGATGGTTTTTCTTCCTACGGTCGGATCCACGTTCGAACACCTTGTGCTTCGGATGCTTGGCCGTTGAAATCGCTCGGTGTAACGTTGGTCTTGATCGGATCCGAGCTAGAGCGTCCCAACCGACGTAGCATGGAGTATGGCATAATGTTGATTTGCCGCTCCGGTGTCCACCGGCATCTTGTTGACGAGGCTGCCCATTGATATAACCTCGTAAGTACGGGGCCTTAAGGTGTACGTAGCTCCTTTCTCGTGGCTTCTTAAAGATAACCGGCCGTGGGCCGCAGTCAAGTTGTGCCACGGGTGCTTCGTCTAATCACTGGAGCACAAAACTCCGTCTGGAAGGATGAACACCATGTTTGTGCCAGCCGATGTCTCATCATCGGCTTTCCTTTGTTTGGGGCGCCACTCTTTCTTTTGTGGTCGACCCTCTTCGTCCGGAGTTCGCTGAATTTTCGCGGCCGGATCGGGCCGCGCCTTCCATAATGTGTGCGGGTATAACCTTTCGGCTTCCTCCAAACCACGTAGTCGGCTGAACCCTACGCTTTTGGGAACGGATGAGTCCATCGGGGCACCACCTTGGCCGGTGGTACTTATCTTCTTCTTCTTCATCGTCGTCTTCTAACTCCTCGAGATCTTCCACCGAGAGGAATCGGCGTGCTTGTTCGAGATGGGAGAGGCCCTAGACGTTTGAATGCGACACGTCTCCACGCACCCTTCTTCTTACGTCTACATTACAGGCGGTTGCCGATTGTAGGCAATCGGCTCATTCTGAATCCCGGCGGTGTACGAAGAAGGGACAGTCCCAGTGCCTATCCACGTCGTCTTGCTCTCTTGACTTTTCCTTGGCATGGCGCTCACATCTCTCCTCGTCGCGATCATGTCGACGATGTCTCCTGGCGTCCCTGCTAGTCAGACGATCTCTTTCGTCATCGTCGTCGTATCGTCGGCGTTGGTCGTATTGACTCACGTATTTGTTGAGGAGGTGATCAGAGAGAGGTCGGCGATATCGCACATTCTTCACTTCTCCCTCTGTGATGTAGCGCTTGCCATCGTGCGGAGCCGATCGCGTGGAATGGCTTCCTCTTTGTCCTTGTTATGAGAGCGGCTGCCCTCGTCTCTGTCCTTACCGAGTGGTGCCCGGGTCCTACCATGTTGATGCTTGAACGAGAAACCTGGCTGGCACCTCCCAGGGTAAGTGCACTCCACCATGTTAACGGCGGGGAAAGGGTGTGCGTCGACTTTCATGGCGTACTGGCTGAAAATTAGACGCCCTTGTTCTATCGCCATTTGGATCTGCTGACGCCACACCCTGAAGTCGTTGGTGGTATGGGTGAACGTGTTATGCCACTTGCAGTATGGCTTTCCGTTCAGCTCCTGTGCCGTGGGGATTTTGTGGCCTTCGGGTACCTTTAGGCTGCTTCTCCTTAAGTAAGAGGTCGAAAATTTGCTCGGCTTTGGTCACGTCGAAGTCAAACCCCCTTGGAGGACCTTGTGGCTTAACCCATTTGCGGGACACGGGGCTTGCCCCGAGTCCATTCAGCCACTTGCTACCTCTTGATCTCCCGCAGAGCCTTCATCTTCATACTGCACTCAATCGGGACTACCGCACGCTTGAATTTATCCTGGTACAACTGCGGGTGGCGGCTTGTTCATATAATGACGGCTTCGAACCATGTGCGCCGGTGAAGGGATAGTACGCTTGGGAAGCCATATCCTTGATCGGTGATGCGAGACCCACCACCGCCAACTCGGCTTGCTTCTTTTTCGAGTCAAACGAGCCGAATAGCATCGGTTCCTAACGGTCTGAAGCGCGGGATGTATTCGACCTTTGTTTCTCCGCGCTTCTGTCGTACTTGTGCTAGATCGGCAATGCCGGCCTCGGAAGCCTGCGAGTGATGCTGCATGTGGAGCTTGTTCTTCCAAGCTGCTTCCAAGTCCGGATTGAGTACGGTGGCAGCGATGTGTACCACCCGAGCCGATCCTGTGAGGGGCTGTGCGAAGAACCTCACACGTAGTTCATCCGATCTTTGAGATCGTGCCCAGTTGCGCCAAATATCGGCTCACATGCTCGATTGAGCTGGAGCCATCGACCCACTAAACTTGGAGAATTCGGGGAGCCGATATTTGGGTGGTAGTGGGATCAAATCGTACTCGTTGGGGTACGGCTTGGAATAGCCGGTTGCCCTCCTTTTCGGCACCATGCCGAGCTGGTCTCTCAAGATTATGCGATCGATCCGCGGTGCTTGGCTGCGGGAGTCGAGCTACGAAGATTCGGCGGAGTGGCGTACTTAGCCAGCCACGCTTGCTTCTCAAGCTACGAGCTAGCTGCAGGAGTTGAGCTTTGGAGGTTTGTTGGAGTGGCATACTTAGCTAGCCACGTACGCTTCTCAAGATCCGATCCAGAAGCTCCTCCTGCTTGTTCCGAAGTCCCTGCTGTTGCTGGTCGCGGTTCGTGAGTGCCCGATTCTTGCGGTGCAGCACGTATGTGCACGTGTACCCGTGAGGGATCTCCTTAGGCGCCTCATACAAGAGCTGGTAATCACTAGGGTCACCACCGATCTTGTAGACGACGAATGCGGTGAACTCGGCACTTCGAGTGCTGCCAACGCGAACGGCGGCGGTGGTCGGGGCTGAGGTGGTATCTCTCCTTGGTGAGTCCCTAGAGCAGGTCACGACGGAGAGTGCGATGCCTCATGATTTCCTAGATCACCCGAAGGGCGACACGCTCCAAAGTGTTCACCGAGGCTCTCGGAATGGCGGTGCGGCGAATGAGCTACCATGAAATTAATCTCTGACGCGAGAGACACTGATGCGTTCTTCGAAGGGGTAGACGGGTCCACACCATCGAACGCGCCTTCGGGTGAGAACCCTTTCCACCTAATGCCGTGTGAGTGGGTCCTGCGGAAAGAGCCGATGAGGTCGGCTTCGAGGATAGCTTTGACCTCGTCATACTTCTTCTTGAGCTCCTCGGTCGGATCTTCGTACGTGAGTGGAGTACCTTCCGCCATCTCGGATGTAGATGGCGATGCGGTTCGATGTCGAAGGCTGTCCACCGGGCGTGCCGAGAATGTGTTGCGGTCGGAAACCCACCGGCGAGCAGCGACGGGCAGCACGATAGAGCCGGGAGGCTCCCGGAAGCTGCGGCTGGCCCTGGTCCCTCGAGCGACGGCCCGCAAAGCCTCGGCACGCACGTCCGATGCTTGGTGCAAGGGCGTGCCACCTGACCTATACCTGGTCGGGGAAGGTGATGGATTTGCTTCGCTTAGTTCCTGTATGGCATACACGTAAACATTAAATACGAGCCTCGATCGGCTCTCAGGTTGTCCTGTGAATCGGCTCAAGGAGCCGATCCACCCATGATTCGTATGAGGTCTACAATCACATGGTGGTCCTGCTTGATCAATATAAAGCTAAAATAACCTACGACGATTTAGGGTTTTCACCACATAATCGGAACATCCTACGCGTGATTGAGCCTGGCAGCCACGCACGGTGATAATAAACCAACCCTAGACAAGGCCTAAAAACCAACATGAAGTTGATCCCCGGAACATCTTATCTAGGGCTAGCAAACTACACCCTACGTGCTACTTGGATCCTTCAACCCGTTTGCAAGGCCTAACTATGCGGATATTAAACTAATCCTTGAAGAACAAGGAGTAATCATAACAGATCGGATCTACTAAACAATGATCAAGCGAGGTGCCGCCCTTACACCTAAAATAGGTGTAAGGGCGGCTAGACATCTAAGGGTTGCATGGACAAAAGCATGTGACACGATGAAACAATGCTAACCCTAACACATCTATGATAACTACGTTGCTCGCCATCAACAAAGCTTCGGCACGAGCAACGCATGAACAACGAATAAACGTATCTTGCCTAGATCGCAAAATGCGATCTAGGCAGCATGATCTTACCGGAAGAAACCCTCGAAACAAGGGGTTGGCGATGCGCCTAGATTGGTTTGTGATGAACGCGATTGTTGTCTTTCTCAATAACCCTAGATACATATTTATAGTCCGTAGACTTTCTAACGTGGGAATAATTCCAACCGTGCACGAGCCAAATTCTATCTAACCGACACGTATCCTACTATATTTACAGATACACGGGCAAATTAGCTCAAACTTTGTATACAAGGCCGATTCATGTATATCTTCCATGTATATTCTTCAAGCCCATCTTAATCGCGGCCCACCTCTGATCCGGTCAAATTCTGGTGATAACAGTAACTGAACTGAACTAAGAACTATAGAGCTAAACCATCGTGTCTACATGCTACTGCTACCACTACTGAATTACCTTCTGGTACTAGCTAAGTTGGAAGAGAACCTGCAAGGATGAAACTAGATATGATTGTCGCATGCTACACAAGAGGTGGTAGCGTGGCGGCGAAGACCGACGTCAGATTGAGCTCCTGATCGAGGGGCGGGTCCTCCTGGTGATTATGGTTAGGATGGGCCACGCGGAGGCGGCCCGGCAGAGCTGGAGGAGAGCGGCGATGATGCTATATCCGCCACCGCTGCGACACATGGGGAGTCAAAAGTGGTGACCGGTTGGTTGCCGTCCTGGGGTTGAGTTGAGCTAGGTTGGAATCGGGCCACGCGAGATGCCGCTAGTTCCATAATTTTTTAGCATGCTATAATGCTATAACGTTACAACAAATAGCGAGCTTAGTGTTGCTAATAGCGAGGTTAGCGCCATAGCGAGCAAATTGTGCATAGGCGTAGCATTCACCTTCTAAATACGCTATAGGATCGCTATAACGTTGAAATAGCACGCTATTTTTCCCCATGATTTAGACACGCAAACGTTTCAACAGGTGTAGATACGTATGTATCTAGATAAAACTAAGAAAATTAATTAGAGATAGAGGAAACGCATAATTGTGGGAAAGACATCTACACAGTGACTTTCTAGTATTCCTATGAGACATATTTCTACCCTCTCCTCAAGTTCACAATGTAACTAAATGCATGCTCTCTCTTAATTTTCTCTACGAGATGTATTCCGTCATAACATTTTGAAATGAAATATTTTTGACGATGTGGGCATTGTATAAAGACAATCACATGGAGGAATATTGCGCTGTTTAAGACGACATGCCGCGACAAAAAAAATCTTGAGCTTCATTTATGTCATATGCCGCCCAAGATTCTTGATGACCACAGTAAGAGGCTAAGGACCGGCCACCTGGACTTAACGGTCTGGACCAACAACACCAATATAATTTTCATAGGTGTGTTTTATTCTTGCTTTTCTGCTAACCTTTTTCTCTCTCTTTTAGCCGCCCACATTGGCGAAATTTCCATCTATTAGCACCCAGCAATATAAATCTTCAGATATAACATACACAAACTTTGTAGTTATATACTTCCCTTGGTGTCTATGTTCTTGGCTTCTTCATGTCATGTGTCATGGAGAAGGAGGCTTCGAAAATAAGTTGTGAATTTTAGTTGTTTGCAGCCTCTAATTTATGATTTTTCCGTCGTTGTTGTTGTTTGGATATGCGGTGGGTATAAGTATGAATATGAGCATGAGATTTTTTCTCCAAATCTGCATGGATGGGCAACTGGGAACAACTAGATATAGGCATGGACCTAAAGGAGTTATGTTCATCCATACATCCTCCCCATTGATACCCATGTCGACCAGTTTCCCTGAAAAGAAGAAATTTGTTCGATTCTCAATATAAAAAAATAATGTATTCGACTGTTGGACGCAGCAGTGGGCTGCAAAGAAACTTGGGGCTTGGATAGTGTGGACCTTTGGAGCGATCCACTCTGAACTCTAAATAATTTCGAAAAGGCATGTGATCTTACGTGGACTGACGGAGCTGTTTGGGCATCACATGTTGGGTTACACTGGTAGGCCCGTGTGCTTGCGAGCGAAGCCTGTTTGCACTTTGGAGTGCTTGGATGCATTGTAGTGGCCTGGCCCCCTCTATTTCCTTGAGGGAGTACTGGGCTTATTGCTAGTATTTTGAGCAATCATTAATACATAACACTGTTTTTTTGCGGGTAAATAACATAGAGCAGGACAAGTCAATTCCTAATTGATCAATCCAGGAACCTCTGTCAGGAACACAGAGTTCAGTGGTAGATGCAATTCCCAATTGAAAAACAGCAATCACCATCAGACGTCAGTTAAGTCCTACGCGAAAGATTATGTATATTGATCTTCCCTTTCACCGGCGGAATCTCCAAACTGAGCCCGTCCAAACGAGAGCTAGGGTTTTCCACACAGCATAACGTTCTGCTCTCCGCGGTGCTGGTTAATATAGTCCTTTGCCTCCTCGCGAGTCAGCACCTGCGGCGGCTGATACGCACACCATCGAGCACAAACGACCACCGGCAGAAGTACACGAGGCGTGCAAAATTTCTCCTGTCTGCCGGTGCCGGCCGGCGAAACTAGCATGCTCGATCCGTCTCGTTTGATTGACCACCGTCACATCTAGCCGCGTGCCAAATCTCACGCAAGTTTTGCAACTTCTGCTCTGCGAAGCATCGAACTGCTGTGAACTGTGATACGGACGGCGAAGCATCGACCGCACGTGCATCAACCACGAAGTTCATTCGTAGATTATAGCTGTAGCCATCACGGTACCCTACAAAGAATACCCTCCAGCGCTAGACGCCGCTCCGTTTCCTGCTAGACATACGGACTGTAGTGAGTGAAGCTAGAGCGAGAACAAAAGAGCAGAGGTCACTCTGTTTAAACTACTGTACAAAGTATTCCATAGATACATTTCTTTTGTGGTGGGATGAGTAAACAAGATTTCGGTTTATGAATTTATTTTGCCCCTCGATGAAATTCGTGCTTTCTCATAGTCGCGGTAATTTAGGATGAGATGTAGAAATATTTCTTCAAAGTTCAAAGCATATCATTCAAAAAAATCAGGGGTCCCCTACACAAGCAGGACGTCAACGGGACGTCACATGTGGACCGCGGGTGGTGGCGGAGGTCTTTCACGGCGGCGCATTGACCGGCGGCGGGGGCTCCTCCTCGTTGCGCGGTTCGCCCAATCAGCCCTTTTTTGACGCCTTCTTCCTCGACTGGCTTGGTCGGTGAGGTTCGGATTGATAGATGCAACAAGGTGCCGGTGGGTGGCGTGGGGCTACTAGCTCGGCATGGATAAAGGTGGCGGTCCTAGGGTTCCAACTCGCTCTACCGGATGCATGTCCCCACGACCTGTCTAGAGTGTCATGTTGCAGAAGGTTCCGCCGGCTAACTCCACTAGGTGATTCATGCCTGAAGATTGCTGGATCACGTGGGCTTCAATCGTGTGCACCCACGTTTTTCTCTGACCGTTTGGTTTCAGAGAGAGCGATGTGAAGCTCTGATGGTTGTTACCATCATGGGGCACGCTTTATTGTCCCATGGTGAAGTCCGCTGGCGTATAATGTCATGGAAGCCAAGCTGGGAACTAGCAATGGTGATTCCAATCTTCGTGGCGATTAGGAATTGGCTTGGTGATTTGTGACTTGGAGCAGTGGTATCGTAAGAGGGGGTAACAACACGGGAGAAGTTCAAAGACTTACATTCCAAGGTCTGGCCTTAGTTAGTTGTGTCTGGTAGTGGTCTTGTTGAATGCATTATTTTGTGACGAGGACTTTCTCCAGGGTGAAAAATTTAAGATCTATGACCGGACGACGATGGCGTTTGTGCACTATTCCTTTCTTAGAGGTGCCGCTTTTGAAGAAGCTGGACTTTTGGTGATGTATTGGTGGTGTTAGTACGACTGCTAAAAGGAATAGTTCACTGTACTAGGAATTTTCTTTTATTTTAATTTTTCTTCCTTTTTAGGTTGTGTGCATCCGTAATGCCGCTAGGGAAATGTGTTGTTGCCGAAGTTAGGCGTAATGGGTATCTTCACGATATTAATATATACTCTTTGTCGGAAAAAAAATCAACAAAAGTAATTGTATGTCATGATGTTCCAGGTAGAGATAATACGGTAGACAAGGGATTGCGACTGTCATAGGCTTTATAATCCCTCCTCCTCAAAATCATAAAGCATATACTCCTTCTGATTCATAGTACTTGTCAAGTATGCCCTGGAAACATATTTCACTATAGATATATTGGTGTTGATTTGGGTTTTTCTAGATGCCGACGCTTTTTCTGACGAAAGGCTCTCACTGATAATAGAAGAAAAAGTCATAATACATACACCGGACATACAAGCAAATGGGGATGGGTCGTGCGGCGGAGGGGCAAAGGATGCAGCGAATGGGGATAGGGTTTGGACCCGCATCGATCGTTATGGGATGTCACTGCCCTCCTAACCATTGAACTACAAGTTAGCTCTCAGTATCTTTGGATCCACTATGCTCAAGCTTATTTGTTTGTGTGTTTGACCCACAAAAAAACAGATTGTGGGGTTATGACATGCCAACAAATCAGTTGTTAGTTCCTTGCAAAATAAACAAACAAATTAGTTGTTAATACTTGCCAATTTACATGGTATTAAGTCTTAAGTTGCTGATGAAATGGTAAACGTAAGCACCTCACTGGTGTCATTTTTGTCCAGCGTTTCGTGATTGATTTTTTTTTTAAGATACACGAAGTATACTAGCTAAACTGCCCGTCCAACTAACTGTCGTTGCCCTTTCGAACTCAAAGCTCAGCTTTGCATGCGTTATTCTTTCTTTACGTGTCACAGCACTGAAGCGGTGTCCTCTATGGCGTCTGGCGACATGCCACTCTAGCCTTCTCCGCCCCCAATCCCTAATCAAATTCTCCTTCCTCCTTCATCCAATCTCCAATCCACCGGCTTTCTTGCTTGCCTTCTCAATCGAATCTAGCATCTCCCCAGTAACTCCACAAAATAGCCTCTTCTTTCTTGTATTGGGTCAGATGGAGGGTAACCAACAAGATGAGGACGGAAATAATGTCAATCAACAAAAGGAGCCGGACAAGGTAGGAATCCCAGATCTAGCGCTGACGATGCAAGCTATGAGTTTGGCCGAACCAGGGTTGTGCACAGTGCAAAGCAATCAGGTGATACAGCAAGCTGAGTTAGACTTCTCCTTCTGCCTTATTATGAAGATAGCATGTACCGGAGGAACACCTCGAAGCATAACTCAGCAAGCTCTGGAGCAAGCCATGGCCCGGGCATGGAGGGATAGATTCTATGCCATATCTCAGGTATCAAATACAGTATTTATCGCTCACTTTAGGTCACAAGAAGATATGATTGCAGTATACACAAGGCAGCCATGGGTGGCAAATTCAGAGAATCTTCTTGTAGACTGGTTTGATCCAAATACTAATGCAAAGTCAAGTAGTGATTACAGATTTGATCATATACTGGTCACTGTTAGAGCTTATGGGATACCAAGGAATAGGAGATCCATCGACTTGCTTACAAAAATTCTGAATCAAGTTGGGGCAGTTTCAGAATTTCATATCTTGCAAGAGAATAATTTATTTTCTAGGCAAGACTATATTTGGGGCACGGCAAGGTTGACAGTGAACACCCCAATTAAGGACAGAGCAATTGTTGGCTATGCCGATAGCACCACAGGTCTAGCTTATCTGCATTATGAGAAAATCAAGAGAATCTATCTATTTTGTGGTGTTATGTTCCATAATGTACAGAACTGTAGCATCAGAAACAGCTTAATTTCTGAGAGATGCAAGAATAGGCAGATCAGGAATGGATATACCATCTCACAGATTTGGTCAATGGGTGATTGATGAGAACTTTATTCCAACGGAATTGATTCAAAGCACTAGAATGGGTGACCAAGGCAACAGCCAAGGTGGAAATGCTATATTAAGCAGGCTCCAGAAGTTATTCGCTGAAAATCCGAAGGAAGAAGGAAGGTTAGCAAAGAACAGTTTACACAGCTCGTATGTCACGGTTCATCCTCCATTTGGTGGACAAGATAGTAATCTGGTCTCAACGCCTAGTCGACAACTAGCTCTTCCACTATCAATGACTCAACAGATGGGACAAGATTTTACTCTGCCTGCCAGGAGCACTGAAACACCACCTAACAGAAGAGATGAAACAGATATGAGTATGCACACTAGTATATTTCAAGCTGCTGAAAATAGAAGGCTACGGACTGCTACAGGATTCACCGTATCTTCAACTACACAAGGCTTACCACAACTACCAGAAAACGATATGAACATTGTGACAGAGGCACCTTTGGACCACCAGAACAACCCAATTTTACAACCACAGTTTGCAGCAAATTATAACACACAGACACAGGAGAACCATCCTACTGTTTTGTTCTCAACTCCAGATGCTTTTGGTCATCGCGAATGCACTACGCTTCTTCGGACTGAAAAACCACCTCCACAAGAACAGAACGCCCATCATATTCAGCAATCTGCTATTGAGCTCGCCTTACCAATCTCCTTGGACTCCAATATGCAAGCACCTTCTCTTGGCCTCTCCAATCCTTCACTTCTAAATTCTCAGTCTCCGCTGCTGCCACGACACTCCCCGAAACGCCCACTTCCATCCCCAAGCCCAAATCCACCGCCTCTAGCAAAAAAAGCTTTCCCCTGCCAGGAAACCGAGCTCAATGGAGACTCTCTCCAATCTCTGCAACAATTTGTTTCCTCTGATTCCCCTAACCAAACTCCGCCAGCGCCTTTTTCTTCATTTGGAGCCAGGCTCATCCATGGAGACCGGCTGGACGGAAGAGAAGGAAATAGAGCTCTCCCTGCTGCTCTTCAAGCCGCGCCTGAATCAAGAGACGGAGGAGGAATACTCGGAGCAAGGCCAAGCAACATCACCAAGTCAAATTTCAACCCCACTCCCGCTTTTTCCGCTGCAAGGGCCCGGACTAGACGTCGACCTTCAGGTTGGGATGTTCCGGAAGATGCCAGTACTGGAGCTGGACACGGAGCTCTTGGATTTACACACCATAAACCTGGTTCTTTCTCCTGGCGTCGTATTCGCAAACCCGAAGAGATGGTTGTGGGCAGCATTGGTGGAAGAGGTGCTGGCCTGTCTTTGGGGATATTTGGTGTCCCAGGTGCTGGTTCAAATTGCTCGTCACCGGCACTCAGCAGCGCTGATGATGGGACAGGACATGACCCATGGCAACTACACACACCGTCGCCGTCTCAATCTCTGGCTTCACAAGACTCTCGCCATGGAGGCTTCTCACCTCCTTCTATGGCTCGCGAGTACTATGTGGGTTTGAATGATCGTCTTGGCTGTGATGCAACCGGAAACCAGCCAAATGTTCAAGGCCAAGTTCAATTGGGCACCCCTAGCGATGCTCCTACACAGGTTATGTGTGATGACTCTGGGAAAGCAAGTGTGGACATGGATTTAGAGGCAGCGGCGCCAGCCCTTAAGGCGCCACGGGCGCCATGAGGGCCCTAGGATGGAACTGCCAAGGTATAGGCAGGACCCTTGGCAGTAACAAAATGGTATATCTTGCCCGGATGATCGCTTGTGCTAAACCTCAGGTAACCTTTGTTTCCGAAATCAAATCTTCCAAATTCACTTGCAATGATCTAAATGCTAGGTTTAACATGTACAATAGCTTTGTAGTGCCCTCTCGAAGACGCTCGGGCGGGCTTTGGTTGATGTGGAATGATGATCTTCAAGTGACTGTGCATAGCTCTAGCTTCCATATTATCCTAGCTACTGTAATCTATAGCACTAGAAATCTTAAGTTTGGCTTAGTGTGTATATATGGTGATCCGTACCATCGTCAAACTAGTGCTATTTGGGAAGAAGTTGCTGCTTTTGTGCATGAAAATTCCTCGCTGCCTATGCTTTGTATGGGAGACATGAATGAGCTTTTGTATGATATGGATAAGAATTCCACTAATATTAATCGCAGCCGCTTGTATGCTTTCAGATCCTTTGTTAAAAATTGTGGTTTATTTGATCTTGGATTTAGCGGTCCCGCTTACACTTGGACTAATAAGCGTTTTTCGTCCAAACCGACTTATGAAAGATTGGATAGATGCCTTGTTAATGCTGATTGGTGTGATGTTTTTCCCATCTCTAATGTTTACAATATGCCTATTATTCACTCTCTTAGTGATCATGCGGCCATTCTGCTCTCTACGGAGGGCCCGGTTAGAAGGATAAAAAAATCTTTTAAGTTTGAAAATTGGTGGCTCAAAGAAGATGATTTCAATGAATATGCAAAAAAGGCTTGGACTGTTTCCAGAAACAAAAACTTCTCAAATAGAACTAACCATCTTGCAGGCCAACTAAGAATATGGTGTAAAAAAAGAAGCCTTTGCAACAGGAGCTGAACAACTTGGAGGATCAAATCAAAGAAATTCAATTAAAGCCAGAACAGCAGCAAGATCATGCTAAAGAGGCTTCTCTAAGCATAAGGTATGAACAAACTTTGACTAAATTAACTGATTCCTATATGCAAAGAGCTAAGAAGCATTGGGTCAGAGATGGTGATAGAAACACTGCTTTTTTCCATAGAGCCATTGTTAAGCGAAGAAGAAAGAATACTATTGTCTCGGTGAAAGATGAAAATAACATTTTACATTATATGCCGGACCAAATTAGTAATACTTTTGTTAACTACTTCCGATCTATATTTGCTTCCACTCAAACTAACAATGGCAGGCCCTTCATATACACTCAGTTACCTCAGGATCTAGATGATTACACTTACACTATCCCTGATGAAAAAGAGATTTTAGATACTCTCAAGGATATGAAGAAAAACGCTTCCCCTGGACCAGATGGCTTTAACGTTGAGTTCTACATAGCTACATGGAGCTGGATTGGACAAGATGTCATCCAACTTGTCAGGACTTTCTTCCAAACAGGTATCATGCCCAGCCATATAAATGACACTCATATTGCGCTTATTCCGAAAAAACTGGTTCCTCTTGTGCCTGCGGATTACAGGCCGATTAGTCTTTGCAATGTAGTTTACAAAATTATAGCCAAATGCATTGCCAATAGACTTAAACCCCATTTGCATGATTACATCCATCCATCACAACAAGCTTTTATTGAGGGTAGAAGGATAAGCAACAATATTATCATTGCCCAAGAAATTACTCACTCCTTTGTTATTAGTTCTTGGAAACATAAAGCTTTCATGTTAAAAATTGATCTAGCCAAA
The DNA here is from genome assembly GCF_022539505.1 of Lolium rigidum. Classification (NCBI taxonomy): domain Eukaryota; kingdom Viridiplantae; phylum Streptophyta; class Magnoliopsida; order Poales; family Poaceae; genus Lolium; species Lolium rigidum. The sequence continues at coordinate 38,716,378 of NC_061508.1, read as the reverse complement.
GCGTTTGATAGATTAGAGTGGAATTTCATTGTCGAGGCTCTAACACGTAAAGGGCTGCATGGTCATTTTATAAATCTCATTTATGCCTGTGTCTCATCCCCTACCTTTTCAGTTGTCATTAATGGTCAAGCTTTTGCTAAATTCAAAGGTGACAGAGGCATACGACAAGGTTGTCCGTTATCGCCGTACTTGTTTGTCCTTGCCATAAATGAACTATCGATTGCTTTGCAGGAAGCTATGGCTGCTAATAACTTTGCAGGTATTAAATTGGGTCCAAGCTGTCCGCCTATTCATTCTCTGTTGTTTGCGGATGATCTTCTGGTGTGCGGACAAGCCACGGAACAAGAAGCGACAAACATGAAACAGGTACTCCAGGACTTTTGCAATAGATCAGGACAAACTCCAAATTGGACAAAATCGGGAATACTTTTCAGTAAGCATGTTGACAACCATGTTACCCATATGATTCGAAATATATTTCCTGTCCCAATTATAGATGTAAACTTCATTCATCTTGGACATCCTCTTATCATTCCAGGGAAAGATAGAAATGCTGCTTATAACTTTGTCATAGATAAATTCAAAACCAAACTTTCAACTTATAAGGCAGACCAACTTTCTCATGCAGCTAGATTGGAATTAATTAAATCCGTTTTCTCATCCATTCCTGTTTACTACATGTCGAATATACTTTTCTCAAAAAAATTTATTGCAAAGCTCACCTCCATCATTAGGAATTTCTGGTGGACAGGTATCAGGAAAGACTCAAATTCCAGGAGCTTATGCTTAAGAGCTTGGAAAGACATATGTATGCCAAAAAGAGAAGGAGGTTTAGGTATTAGAAATTTGCAGGCAATCAATCAGGGTCTTATTCTTATGGCTGCATGGAGATTAGCAGATCAGCCTCACACTTTTCTTCACCAAGTTCTGAAATCAAAATATTTCCCGACTCTTCTCTTTGGCGCCCGAATTCAAATGTCCCCAAGTCAGCCTTTTGGGCTTCCATCCTCAAAATCCTACCCATCCTCAAAGCCCATTCTTTCTACCAAATCACTATGGGCCAGATTTCTATTTGGAGCACACCCTGGTGTGAAGGGTGGGGTCAGGTGTATGATTCCTTGATAATACAACCTGGAAATTACTCCTATCCAAGCCATGTCAAAGACCTTTGGATACCTGGACAAAAAAATTGGAATGAACAACTAATTGACTCTTTATTTCAGGAACAGATGGCGGAGATAATAAAAAACACTCCAATTATTAATACACAGGATGAAGATTGCCTTTGTTGGAAGCTTACGCCAACAGGTAAGTGCAACTCCAAAAGCGCCTACAGGGTGTGCCTTCAAAAGCTGTTTGAACAAGGGGAACCAAGACCAAGGCAGGTAAGTGCAAATACTAAACATCTCCTCCAATCTATTTGGAAAAACAACAATATAATTCCGAGAATAAAAACTTTTGGTTGGAGAATTATAAGGAAAGCTATTTCTTCAGGAGCAAGAGCTGGTAAATACAGTAAACACATCAGTAAACTTTGTTGTAGATGCAATCTGGAAGAAACAGATCAACACCTTCTTTTTCTTTGTGCTTATGCTAGAGCTGCTTGGTTCATGCATCCCTGGAATCTGAGAATTGATCAAATAGCCTCTCCCTCTGATTCTATAACTCAAATTCTTAGCAGGCTTCTTAGTATGAATCATCCCAATGGTAGTATTGAAAATATTCTTACTTTTATGTGGTGTTTATGGAAAGCCAGGAATGATTGCCTGTTCAATAAAAAAGATAATACACCATTACAGGTTCATCACATGACTAATGCTATTAAGCAAAATCTAGAATTACTTGATGTAATGCAGGATTCAGTACAAGTGGCGCAACCAAAAACAGGCATACAACAGGAATTAGCATACCCAGGGAGTACAATCAACACAGATTTGCAAATTAAAGGGAGCAAGATCTTCTCGGATGCGACATGGAGGAAAATAAATCCATCAGCTGCTCAAGGAATTGAGAGGACAGGCTTGGGCCTTTACTGCCAGATTGCTGAACAAAACAGGGAAGAAACTATCATGATCCAGGCCTCGACAATCCGACCTCCTTCGCCTCTTCTTGCTGAAGCAGCTGCTCTTCTTCTTGCTTCAAAGGTTGCAGCACAGGTCCAAGCAAAAGAAGTCACTTTTCTGACCGATAATCTTACCTTAGCAAAAGCGGCTGCTGCTCCTTCAGTTACAGATGAGCAAGTGCCATGGGAACTTCGACAGCAAATTGCAGATTATAAGAGAGCATTGGAACACATTATTCCAAAGATATATCACATCAAGAGAAACCTGAATGGAGTAGCTCATGACTGTGCAAAACAGGCACTTCGACGAAATGAGTCGTTGCCTATATTTTCTTGTCTAAATTCAGCTCACAGAAGTGTAGGTTCTTGTCCCTCGGCTATTTCTCTCCAAAACTTTGCTTTACAGGGATTTGTACTTCATGATGTACTGTGCATTTGAGCTGAATGAAATATAAGCGCCTCTGGCGCCTGCTTTGTTCAAAAAAAAAAAAAAAATTCTTTCTTTACACCACAGACACACGGAGCAACTCATTCGCGGTTAAACTGGTTATGAGCACCACGCGCTACCAGGCAAGTGGACATATGATGATTTTAAATAAAAACCATGGTCTTCTTCGTCCTTTCTGGGCGGATGTGGGTAATCAGCAATGTCAGGCCGGCTCAAAGAGCGGGCAGCCGCGACGTGTCGTCGACATGCGACACGGTTTGGAGGTTCTAACGGAGGGCATCTCAAATATTTCGTTGTAACTTTTGTTTTTGTTGAGGTTCTAGACGAAGAGAATCTCAAAGTTGACTTAGATATTGTTTGATGTTTCTTTTAGCGTTATGATCCTTTCCGTAAAATCATACAATAGGTTAACCTTTAGAACACTTAGAGCATCTCTACCATACGGCGGCAACCCGCAACCCGCAAAAACATGGATCCAAACAAAAGAAAACTCGTTTTGCAGTGATATTTGTCGCTGTGCAATCAGATATGGCAATTGAAATTGTAAATTTTGCAAAAAAAAGAACACCGCGAGAGAATTTAAACACCCATTGCATACATTCAGATACGGTTGGTTCTCATACATTCAGTTAAACAGCAACAAAATTAACCCTAATGTCTACCGAAATTGCCGCCACGGCATCCTAATTACCAAAATGCGACTCTGGGATGCTCACCGGAGCCTATTGATGTGCCGGTGACGCGGGTGAAGGTCACTCTCGTCGGTGTCGAGGTCGTAGTAGAGCTTATCCTCCTCCTGGAGCACGAGGTGCCACTCCTCCGCCTTGTCGGCGTCGCAACGACCTATCTCCGACGCCGGCGTTGGGTGGGAAGGTGGTTGTCGTCGATGAAGTCGCCGAGGTTGAAGTTGGCGCCTTCTCCTTGAGCTGCGCAACAAACTTCCCGAGGTTCGCGTCCTCAAAGTAGTCGTTCGGAGCGAACCCGGCATCGCTGCGCCGTCGACCTCCATTTTCACCGTGGGATGGGCACGTGCCGCACTCAATGGCACTAGACTCACTCATGCGAAGGTAGTCGTCCTGTGTATCGGCAGGTGCTCCGTATGCAAGCATCCTCATGGCGGCGGTGCACTTCTGAATCGATGAGGACCCGACAACGTCTACAGCGTCGTGCTTGAGCTTCAAGTAGGGGTCGAACTCTCGAACGCCGTGAGGATATTCATGAACAGACCCTTGCTCACCCTATACCGGCGCCGGAAATTGTCGGCATGTGTTGCATCATCTGCGAAGTAGTCGTTGTGCAGCATGGTATGCCCCTCCATCCTCTGTTGGGGCTTCGACTTCTTTCTCCCCGGCCTTGATCCTCCGAGGCGCGGCCTCTTCCTCTTCTCCGCCTCGGTGTCAAGCATGTCCTGGAGGGACGCGATGATCAGCAAATTCTCTTGGAGGTCGTCATCGAAGGCTTGCTCGTCCTCCAGCAGTACAACAAGCATCTCGTCGTCGCTATCCATGTCTGAAGCAAAATCAATGGTTAAAATTGCGTCGCGGCAGACGAGGCAACGAACAGCGGCCAATCGTGCCTACCTGGCAAGTCGTCGAGCACCTTGTGTGCGCGGAGGTGGGGAGGATTTGACGCCGTGTTCTGGGACGCGCTGGCGAAGCGGCGGCGACGGAACGACCGGCGAGAGTGCCAACCGCGACAACGGTGCCGACTCTCAGAAGAGATCAGCCGTCGAAACGGCCGGCAAATCTAGCGGCGGCGAAGGGGTGGGAGGCGCGGGAGGGAAGGAGCGATGAGAAAAAAGGCGCGAACCAACGGTTTATGGAAATAGTCGCCGACATGTGGGAGCCCGCCTCGCTTTTCGGTGTGTCCGACGTCCCCGGAGCGTCCCCTGTGTAGCGGGAACGGGCTCGGAACGCCGGACACCGTATCGGGACGCGCCGGATAAAAAGCGGCTTTGGGGGACGCGGATTTTTTGTCCGGCACGCTCTAAATCCGTTTGGGGACATTTTGGGGCTCTTAGGGCATCTCCAGCGGGCCGACGCATTTTGGATGTCCGAAATGTCCGTTTGCGTCGGCCCGCGGACGCCATGTGGCCCAGGGCGACCGTTTGCGTCGGGGGTACCTCCAGCGGTGCGGATGCATTTTTTAGCGGGGACAGCGTCAAGCTCGCTAATGGCGTTTTACGTCGCGTCGAGGACTGCCGCCGGCGATTAACTGTTCCCGCGCGACGACGATCGTTCCGGGAGAACCGGGAGCTGGCGGTCGCCATCGCCGCCAGGGACGAAGCGGTTGCGGAGGCGGCTAGGGACAGGGCCCGCTTCGTCGCCTAGCTGGCGGGGTTGCAGGCGGCGGCCCAGGCGAAGGAGGAGGAGGCGGTGGCGGCCCAGGCGGCGGCGGAGGAGGCGGCTGCCTTGGCGACGGAGGCAGAGGCCAACTCTATGGCCAGGACAGTCCTGTGGGACACCTCCTGGCCGAGGCCCTCGAACGCCGCAGGCGGCAGGACGAGATGTCCGTTCGCCGCCGTGCGCGGCGCGCGGAGTGTGTGAAGCGCTCCCGCTTCGACGTCGGCGCCGGCCCTTCCGGCGGCCAGTAGTAGGTCGCGCGACTGTGAGTAACCGAGGCCGGTGTAGGCCGCGCAACGGCAAGTAGGTACGGCCGTTGTAGTTTTAGGTTAACTCGACTAACCATCTCTGTAAAGATAGTTCTTTTGGCCAATCAATAGTAATGAAAAAATCTTTTGCTTACCTACTCACTGCCGACCGGGCACGGATGCACCCAACGCGGACACTTTCCGCGAGCGCGGAGCGTCCACGGAGACGAAAACCTAGCGCATATTTGGGCCAGGTTTGCGTCTCCACGGACGGCCCGGTCACTTTACGTCGCTCCGCTAGAGCAGGACCCATACGTATTTCTGGTCACGGCGGACGAAAACGATCGCTGAGCGTCCATTTGCGTCGCGCCGTGGGATGGCCTTAGATCCGTGTTTATGCGGGTTTCTGCTCACATCCCTACAGATAAGCACAAAGTGATCGTGTAGTCTTGCGCTAGCAGATGTGACGGCTCAATCAGATGAGATGGATCTCACTGGGAGTACGTACAGAAGTGCTCACAGAAGATGCCAGTTTCGCCGGCCGGCAGGCAGGCAGGAGAAGTTGTGCTCGTCTCGTGTTCGACGGTGTGCGTATCGGCCGCCGCAGGTGCTGACTCCCGAGGAGGCAAGGACTAATTTTACCACCACCGCCGACGCCGAGGACAGACGGTTTGGAGAGTCCGCCGGTGAAAGCGAAGATGCATAATCTTTCACACGTATGATTTTACTGGCGGTGATTGTATGCGATGCCAAGTTGTTAGCTCAGGGTGATGTGACTAGCAGTTAGGCATCTACTAGTGAAGTTTAAGCCAGTGATACCGGGAGAGATTCCTGGATCAACTGGCTGCATGCCAAATCTCACACAAGCTGCCACACCTCTGCTCGCGAGGAAATAGCAGATCACACCACTTGTTGGTGCTATTTTTGCAAAGAACCACAACAATGGTTTGTTGTTGCAAGGAACACCATATTTTGCTTTAATTGTTTGCACAGAACACATAAAAGTAATTAAGCAGCTTGATGGCCAATCCGTTAGCTAGGCTTACTGTTACATGGGCAATTCCTCTCGGTCTGCCGCATCGTCAGTTTGGACCAGCCCAATTGTCGTCTTTTTTTTTGTTTTGTTTCCTATTTTCCTTTTTTATGTTTATTTTTTCTAATTTTCAAAATCAGAATATTTTTAAAAATTACATATTTTTTAAATCCAACCATTTTTAAACATAAATTTTGTAATAGTCGACTATTTTATAAAACACTATGAACTACACGTGTATTTTATCAACACATACTACCTCCATCCCAAGGCTTATGCCACCCTTTCTCATTAGATGCATGGTGACAAAGTACATCGGGCATTCCTCGGGGTTATCGCTGCCGACGATGAGGCGCTGTCATCCAAGGTACTCCAATACCTTCGCGGCCTCCTCATCGTCCTCCTCCTCCTCCTTCACCTCCGGCTTCGGGACCATGAGGGTCCTGTCGCCGGAACCCGCGCGTCTCTGGTGCTGTCGCGCCGGTTCGCGGATTGTGATTGTGCCGTCGCCGCGTCTCCGTTTTGGGGGCGGTGTCCTGTACTCCTTCACCTCGCGCTTCGGCACGGTTTATACTTCCGTGTCAATGCAATGGGACTTACTAAGTGGCGGAATCATAATCCGCGAACTAGCGCGGCAGCAGCAGAGACGCGCGAGTTCCGATGGCAGGACCCTCCTCGTCCTGAAGCCGGAGGTGGAGGAGGATGAGGACGACGAGGAGGCCACGAAGGCCGTGAAGGTAGCGGAGTACCTTAGACAGCAGCGCCTTATCGACAGCAGCGACGACCCCGATGATTGCCCCAGGTACTTTGTCACCATCTAATGAGAAAGGGTGGCATAAGCCTTGGGATGGAGGTAGTATGTGTTGATAATATGCATGGGTAGTTCATAGTGTTTTATAAAATAGTTTACTATTAAAAAAATTGTTTAAAATTTGGTTGGTTTTTAAAAATATGCAATTTTTAAAAATATTCTGACTTTGAAAATTATAAAAAATAAACATAAAAAGGGAAAATCGGAAACGAAACAAAAAATAAACGGTAGTTGGGCCGGTCCAACTGACGACGCGGCAAACCGAGAGGAATTGCCCGCGTAACAGCCTGGCTAACGGATTGGCCATCAAGCTGCTTGCTTAATTACTTCTATGTGTTCTGTGCAAACAATTAAAGAAATATATGGTGTTCCTTGCAACAACAAACCATTATTGTGGTTTTTTGCAAAAATTGCACCAATAAGTGGTGTGATCTGCTATTTCCTCCTGCTCGCCGAAGCATCGAACTGCTGTGACCTCGACGTTGACTCGTATAGCTGTAGCCGTCACCGTACCTTACAAAGGATAGGCTCCAGCGCTAGATGCCACTGCGTTTCTTACCAGATACACACGGCCGGACGGTAGTGAGTGAAGCTGAGCGAGAACAAACGAACAGAGGTCGCAGCTGTACAAACTACTGCTCCATCCTATCGATAAGTGTTAGAGCATCTCTAGCCGCGTTCCCCAAAGCGTCCCAAAACGCGCCGGATTGAGCGTTTGGGGGACGCGTTTCGTTCGTGCCGCGTTTGGGGGACGTCGCTCCCCAGTCGCGTCCTCCAAACAAAATTTTGGACATTTTAAACTTAACGAGATTCGATTAGATTCGTCCAAACTTACATAGATTCGAACGAAACTTGACTAAATTTAAACTAAACCTAATCTAGAACCACAAGCGGTGGCCGGAGGCGTCGTAGTACTGCTGGAAGTTGTACATCTCGTCGGTGACGACCTCCTGCTTGACGCGCTCGGGGACGGGCTCGTCCTTCACCAAGCCGCTTGGTCCTACCTCGCCGTCGTCGGTGAGGTCCACGAGCGGCTTGCCGGAGTCGCGGATGGACATGGCGATCGCCGCCTTGACGTCGCCCCTCCAGGCGTCCTTGTCGCTGAGCGACGCCAAGAACGCCGCCCGCAGACCTGGGCAGTCCTCGGGGTCATCGCTGCTGGCGATGAGCCGCTGCAGCCGCTTGTACTCCGCCATCAGCGCCGCCTGCGACGCTTCCTCCGGCTCCTCCTTCACCTCCGGCTTCGGGATGAGGAGGGCGCCGTCGCGCCTCCCTTGCTGCTGCCGCTGCCGCCACGCCTCGTGTTCACGGGCGTCGCCGGCTCCTCCTTGACCTCCCATTTGGGGGCGGTGTAGGGCGCCGAGCGGTACGACGAGGACGGCATCGATCGCGCCGGTCCTGAGGAAGAAGAGTGCGAGGAGGACGAGTACGTCGTCCTCCTCGGCTGCCATTGCGGTGGTCCTCCTCGAGGAGACGGTGGCGGTGACGACGGCGTCTCCAACTTTGGAGCGCCGTTGCGGATGTCGCGGATGACGTTCTCGAGGGTGCGCCCCGGAATGCCCCAGAACAGGGCGCGGCCGTCCTTGTTCCAACCGTTGGGCCCGCCGAGGAGGCCCTGGGTGCTGTGCATCTCGACGTCGTACTTCGCCTTGAAGTACGTCTTCCACCAGGCGTCGTTGTCGTTCGCCGCCCACGTCGGATCCTGCCGCTCGGCGGCGGTGAGTTGAGCCCGCCGGGCCCTGATGCCGTCCCTCCATTGCTCCGTGCCCGGCTTCGGCGGCGGCGGGACGCCAATGCCATTCACGGCCATCTTCCAGCCGCCGCTGCTTGGCAGTCGCATGTCCGGCGGGCTGGATATTGGGCGTGGTACAGCGCCCACGCCTCCGGCACGGTTAGGCTGCCGCGGCCGAAGCCGTTCGTGGCGGCGATCTTGCGGGAGGACGAGGTCGACATTGTCTGGAGCGGCGAGGAGAAGATCTGGGAGGGGGGAGGCGGCGGCGACGAGAAGGTTTGGGAGCGGTGAGAGTTTGGGACAAACCGCAGGGCGTCTTAATGTACAGCGGCGGCAGCGGGGTGGTAGGCGACGGGGTTTTAGGCTTCCGAGCCGCTGACGCGTCGGGCCCGCGTCGGTTCGCCTCGCTTTTCGTTGTGTCCGGCGTGCCCGGAGCGTCCGCTGTGGGACGGGGACGGGCTCGGGGCACCGAACACCGTATCGGGGCGCGCCGGACAAAAATAGTCTTTGGGGGATGCGGCTGGAACGTTTTTTTGGTCCGGCGCGCCCCAAATTGCTTTGGTGGACGCTTTGGGGGACGCGGCTGGAGATGCTCTTAGTATCGATTTGGAGGGAGTACACAAAGCATTTCATGGATATTATGTGGTGTGGCAAGAGTTGTGGCAATTTAGGATGAGATATTTAAATATTTCTTCAAAGTTCAAAGCATGTCATTCAAAACATTCAGCAAAAGTAACTGTATTTCTTTTTTTGAGAATTTGGCAGGCACGATATATTAATAGAAGAAGATTTGGCTCAGTTAATCAGGGAAAACCAGACCCAGAAACCATACAGAGTGGCCGAGTTTATGAGGAAAACCGGCCCAAAAACCGCACAAACATCGAAGCCTCATCGCCCACACGATACCAGACCGCCGACGACCAAACACACACCACCAAACCTGGAGCCGCTGCTTCGGCGTCCCCTGCTCGGAGGCAAGCCGCAACGCCGCACGGCATGGACATCTTGTTGCCCAAACTACCAAGGCGACCACCCACAGACCACGAACGCCGCGCCAAAAGATCCGGGGCCGCCGCCCCGACATGCCAGCCACACCGACCGCCCCGTCGTGTAGGCCGGGCCGACGAGCTCGCTACCCACGTAGCACCAACACGCCACCCATGCCTTGCTAGACCATGACCACACCCCATGGCGTCATCGCTGCAAGACCATCCGAGGCCGCCGCCTCGGCGCACGTCAAACGTCCGGGACCACCGCCCCGGCATCCACCATCCTCGATGACAAGGCAACCATGCACAACTGCCACGCATCTACCGCACCACGAGGAACATGGACTCTAAAACCGGCGCCTTCAAGAAGGTAATGGAACAGTGTGTCGCCACCGCCCGCTCCGAGGAGCAGAGGCTTTCACCCGGAGAACGCATCAACTCGCGACTGCAGGAGACCAAGCTCCCCGATGAAGCCCTCAACAGGGAAAACGGTTCCCAGGGGCACCGCCAACATCGGCACCAATTGGTGCGAAGCTTTCGCCTGGAGTGTCAACACTGTCGGTAGGCCCAACGCAGGCCCAGGAAGTAGGCGTGCCTAGCCGAGCAGGGGACCTTGTTGTCGTCCACCAAACACCCACCACTTCGCCTGAGAAGCGCATCCTGGCCAGACTGCTGCAGGAGGCAGCAGATCCGACCGCCGACCACCGAGCCGTCGGGAGCCCAGGCCGCCAACCGACGTCGCCCCGGACACAGGCCCGTCGAAGCCCAGATCAGGCCCGACCGCTGCAGTCCCCGCACCTCAGGGCCCTCCCAGCCAGATCGCGCCATGGCCGGGCGTCGTCGGACTGCGAGCAGGAGGCTGCAGCGAGGCCGGCGAGGGGCGCGGGAGGGGCGGAGGACGGCGACGACCTTCGAAGCCCAGCACGGCGTCTTCCCTCCGAGACGAGCGTGCGAGATCCCGAGAGGCATAGGGCCTCGCCGCCCCCTTCATCAGCGGCGGACGGCTTAGCCGTCGCCGGCCTCGGGAGACGACGAGGGAGCGGGCGGGGGGGGCTAGGTGGTGGCAGCGGGGGGCTAGGGTTTGGCTCCCCTGTCGCTTGGAGGAGGCGACCGAGGGGAGCGGGTGTTGTTTAACAGAAGAGCTTGGTGCCGTGCCAAATTTTTGGCGGAGCTTCCCTCGGCATAACTGTATGTCATGATGTTCCAAGTGTAGACAATATGTTAGACAAGGGATTATGACTGCCATTGCAATATATACTCCCTCCTCAAAATTATAAAGCATGTACTTATATTCTAGCTCAAACTTTTGTACATTGATCAGGTTTGTAGAAGAAAATATGAATATCTATATTACCAGACAAATATTCCCTAAAAAAAACATTTCATTATAGATATATTGTTGGTGATTTGGTATTGTAGATGCCGATACTTTTTCATTGAACCAAACTCAGAAAACAAAAATTTACTTACAAGAAAATGTGACTTATATTCTGGAAAGGAGAGTATGGTGCAGAATCATGGTCATATGAGATCTTCATAACTAGAAGAAGTTTACGGTTGACATTGTCATAATGTGACACCTCTATTGGAAAACCATATATATTTCATCAAATTGGCCAAAAAAAATCCCCTGGTCTTGGTGAAAGAACCAAGACAACCAGGTAAACAACTATATGGGGTGGGTAAAGGTGTGAGCTATGGCCGTTTAGGTAGGGTTCATCATGAGCAAGTGATAACGGTTAGGTGTGTATATAAAGGAAAATCTTTATGAAGCAAGTGCTCAGAGCATAACTGCATCACAAAGTTTAACTATTTGCGGAGGTTTCCAGTTTTCAACTGTCTCCGAATTATTGGAGGCAGTCGACCAGAATGCAACCCTCTCGGACTGGTTGTGTTCGGACTTCGGAGACGGTTTATTTTCCTGAATTTGCTCCGTGACACTTCTTTTTTTTTTGAGTGTTCACCGGGAGGAGCAAAGCTCCCACCTGAATATATTTTCTCATTACGTCACGTGGACGGGGGTGAAAAAAGGCCCCAGGGTTTTGGCAGCAAAGTTACAAGGGGGAGGGGGAGGTGCACCCAACGCAAGGGGGTGACCACAAAGGGGATTACAGTCGGACAGGAAGGAGGTAAGTGAGCCACAGGTCGACGTCGTCACGGCAATCCAGGGGGAGCCGCGCGCGCCAGAGGACCGCGTCATCACGACACCGTTTGCGAATCAGAGAGAGAGAGAGGAAGGAGCCCTTCGAAGACAATGCCGTTCATGTGCTTCCACAGATGCCAGAAACAGAGCAGCCGGAGAGTCGAGGCCGTGCGAACAGGGGTAGAGGCCGGCAGGGGGCAGCCGATGCCATGGCGATCATGGCCTCCGCGGCGATGGGAGGAGCGCCAAGAGCGCACCAGAACTGCCGGGCGAAGCGGCAGTGGAACACAATGTGAGCAGGCATCTCCAGGTGGTCGTCACAGATGGGGCAACGGCTACCATCCGCGTCCAGGATACCTTTCCGAAGCAGGTTCGATCGGCACTGGATGCGGCCCTTCATCAACAACCAAGCGAAGAATTTGACACGGGGCGGGGCGGAGTTGTGCCAAACAAAGTCAGCGTGCTCGTCGCGGACGCCGCTGTCCGAGCAGATCTTGTATAAAGCACTCGTCTTCAGGCGTCCGCCCTCCCGAGCGCACAGGGGAAGAGTGCGGCTGTCAGAGGCCGCGGACAGACAGGTACTGCCTGTTGTATTGTGATCCAAATTCATATACTAAAGGGAGTCTAACTTCTGACGAGCGGAGCGAGGACCGGTACGGTACGGATCGTTGGCACCGCCTATATATACATCTTGTAAGCCTCCGGCTAGGGTTTATCAGATTATAAGATGTCCCAAGGCGTTTGTAAACACTCCCCGATATAGTGAAGTTTTGTTGGCTGGCGCCCGTGGTTTTTTCCCCTTCTGTGTTGGAAGGGGTTTTCCACGTTAAATCTTGTGTCTCCGCTGCGTTTTCCTTTATCGTTCTTCGTTATTTGCTTGTCGCTTTTATAACAAGTGGTATCAGAGCCCGTGTTTCAATCTAGGGTTTGCGACATGTCTTCCTTGAAGTTCGATCTACCGCAGCTGGATTATACCACGAGATTTTCTCTGTGGCAAGTGAAGATGAGGGCGATCCTTACCCAATCTTCTGATCTGGATGAAGCTCTTGATGGATTTGATAAGAAAGATGCCAAGACATGGACAGACGAAGAAAAGAGGAAAGACCGTAAGGCTTTTTCATTAATTCAGCTTCATCTATCCAACAATATCTTGCAGGAAGTGCTGGCTGAGAAATCCGCAGCGGCGCTGTGGTTGAAACTGGAATCGATCTGCATGTCCAAAGATCTAACCAGTAAGATGCACGTGAAGATGAAGTTATTCTCGCACAAGCTACAAGAAGGTGCGTCAATGATGAATCACCTATCAATCTTTAGAGAGATCGTTTCTGATTTGCTGTCCATGGAGGTAAAATATGATGATCAGGATCTCGCTCTTATACTGTTAGTCTCGTTGCCTAATTCTTTTGCGAATTTTCGAGACACCTTGTTATACATCCGTGATGAACTAACCCTTGCCGAAGTTTATGAGGCCCTCTAGCAGAGGGAAAAGATGAAATCTATGGTGCAGGTAGAGGGTTCGTCATCTAAGGCAGAAGCACTGCAGGTCCGAGGCAGGACCGAGAATAGAAACAACAACTACAACAACTACAACAGAGATAAGAGCAAGACCGACAGAGGTCGCTCAAAGTCCAAGGGACGAGATAGTAAGTTCCGCAAGTACTCGTAAGAAAACTAGCCACAATATTGATGATTGCTGGAAGTTGCGGAACAAAGAGAAAAGAAACGGTACTTACCAACCGAAAAACAAATCCGAGGGTGATGGTAAGGCTGCGGTTGTTTCCGAGTGATAATTACGAAGGCGATTGCCTAGTTGTGTTTGCTTGGTTGTGTTTACGGTAATGATGAGTGGATTCTTGATTCTGCATGTTCGTTTCATATTTGCTTGTAACAAAGAGCTGGTTCGAGTTCTTATGAGTTTGTGCAGAGTGGAGATGTTGTGCATATGGGAGATAACAACCCACGTGAGATCGTGGGCATTGGCTCCGTTCAGATCAAGATGCATGATGGCATGACACGCACTCTGGCAGATGTGAGACACATACCTGGCATGGCCAGAAATCTGATCTCTCTCAGTACCCTTGATGCTGATGGTACAAACACTCCGGTTCTTGCGGAGTTCTGAAGGTATCAAAAGGTTCTCTCGTTCACATGATAGGTGATATGAATTCTGCAAAGTTATATGTTCTTAGAGGTAGCACATTGTCTGGTATTGCTGCTGCTGTTATTCACGATGAACCTGGTAAAACTAATCTGTGGCATATGCGTCTTGGACATATGAGTGAACATGGCATGGCAGAATTGCACGGAGAGAGACCTGCTAGATGGCTGCAATTTGAGTAAGCTTGAGTTACGTGAGCACTCGCATTTTTGGTAAGCATAAAAGAGTTAAATTCAATGCTTTCGTTCATACCACTAAAGGGATTTTAGATTATGTACATGCTGATGTGTGGGGACCTTCCCGCAAGACTTCTCTTGGTGGTGCAAATTACATGCTTACTATCATAGATGATTACTCCAGAAAAGTGTGGCCTTTCTTTCGAAACATAAATCTGATGTGTTTGATGCTTTTAGAAAGTGGAAAGTTATGGTAGAGAAGCAAACGAGAAAGAAAGTTAAATTACTTCGTATCGACAATGGCATGGAGTTTTGTTCTCTCGTTTTCAATGATTATTGCAGCGATGAAGGCATTGTCAGGCAACACACCATCCCATATACTCCTCAGCAGAATGGTGTGGCGGAGAGAATGAACAGAACCATCATCTCCAAGGCTCGCTGCATGTTGTCTAATGCTGGTATGCATAGACGTTTCTAGGCTGAAGCAGCATCCACCGCCTGTTACTTGATAAACAGGTCACATTGTATTCCGCTTGATAAGAAAACTCCTATTGAGGTATGGTCTGGTTCACCTACTGATTATTCACAGTTGAGAGTTTTCAGTTGCAATGCTTATGCTCATATTGATAATGGAAAGCTAGAGCCTAGGCATGTTAAGTGCGTGTTTCTTGGTTATGGTTCAGGAGTTAAGGCATACAAGTTATGGAATCCTGAAACTAAGAAAGTGTTGCATAGCAGGAATGTAGTCTTTAATGAGGTTGTCATGTTTTATAAGAGTTCATCTACATATGTTACTGATGCTGTTGATTTTTCGATAATTCGATGATGAACAACAGAGGATTAGCGTGCAGGTGGAGCACGCGGAGGAGAAAGAAAATGATGTTGCTGAAAATGATAACACTGTTGTTCAGCACTCACCACATGTTTTGCAGCAAACAAATAGTTCCATTGCTGCTGATAGACCGAGGCGTAACAAAGGTCCACGTCCTCGTTTAATTGAAGAATGTAATCTTGTTCATCATGCTTTGAGTTGTGCTGAACAGGTGGAGCATGATACTGAACCTGCTACATATACTGAGGCCGTTGCATCCGTTGACCGCGTGAACTGGATTTTTGCTATGCAAGAGGAGATGCAATCGCTTGACAAGAATGGCACATGGGATGTTGTGCCCTTTCCTAAACAAAAGAAGGTTGTCTGCTGTAAGTGGATATTTAAAAGAAAGGAAGGTTTGTCTCCTAATGAGCCTCCGAGGTTTAAGGCAAGGTTAGTAGCAAAAGGTTTCAGCCAAATTCCAGGTATTGATTATAATGATGTATTCTCTCTGGTTGTGAAGCATAGTTACATTTGTGCATTCTTTGGTATTGTGGCTATGCATGATCTTGAGCTTGAGCAGCTAGATGTAAAGACTGCTTTTCTGCATGGTGAGCTTGAGGAGGAGATATACATGGAGCAACCTGAAGATTTTATTGTGCCTGGTAAGGAGGATCTTGTTTGCAAGTTGAAGAGGTCCCTTTATGGTCTGAAACAGTCTCCAAGACAATGGTATAAAAGGTTTGATTCGTTTATGATTGCACATAAGTTTAAGTGATCTCAGTATGATAGTTGTGTTTATATCAAGTTTGTTAATGGATCACCAATATACTTGCTGTTATATGTTGATGATATGTTGATTGCTGCCAAGAGCAAGAAAGAGATCACTACTTTAAAGTCACAATTAAGTAGTGAGTTTGAGATGAAGGATCTTGGTGCTGCTAAGAAAATACTAGGTATGGAAATTACAAGAGACAGAAAATCTAGTGTGTTATTTCTTAGTCACCAGAATTACATTCAGAAAGTTCTTCATCGTTTTAATATGCATGATGCAAAGTCTGTTAGTACACCTATGGCTCCTCACTTTAAATTGTCAGCATTGCAATGTCCTAGTACTGAGGAAGATATTGAGTACATGTCACGAGTTCCATATTCTAGTGTTGTTGGTTCCTTGATGTATGCCATGGTTTGTTCTCGCCCTGATTTATCATATGCAATGAGTTTGGTCAGTCGATACATGGCTGATCCTGGTAAAGAACATTGGAAAGTTGTTCAGTGAATTTTCAGGTACCTTCGTGGCACATCTAAAGCTTGCTTAAGTTTGGCAAGACCGGTGAGGGACTTGTAGGCTATGTGGATTCAGATTTTGCTGCCGATTTCGATAAGAGAAGATCCCTCACGGGTTATGTGTTCACTGTTGGTGGATGTGCTGTGAGTTGGAAGGCAACGTTACAATCTGTTGTTGCCCAATCTACGACCGAAGCAGAATATATAGCAATTAATGAAGCTTTCAAAGTGTCTGTTTGGTTGAAAGGTTTGTATGCTGAGCTTTGTGGAGATGATTCTTGCATTAACTTGTTTTCTGACAGTCAAAGTGCAATATACCTTACTAAAGATCAAATGTTCCATGAGAGGACAAAGCACATTGATATCAAGTACCATTATGTTCGCGACATTGTTGCTCAAGGTAAACTGAATGTATGCAAGATAAGTACTCATGATAATCCTGCTGATATGATGACAAAGCCAGTTCCTGTTTCCAAGTTTGAGCTTTGCTCGAGCTTGGTTGGTATAACTGTTTAGCCCAAGTGGCTGTTGGCGCCAGCAAGTGTTTTTCTTTGTTGTTTAGGAGATTGTTGAAGTTCATGCTACAAGATGGAATTTGTTTCAAGGTGAAGTTTGTTATATTGTGATCCAATTTCATATACTAAAGGGAGGCTAACTTCTGACGAGCGGAGCGAGGCCCGGTACAGTACGGATCGTTGGTACCACCTATATATACATCTTGTAAGCCGCCGGCTAGGGTTTTTCAGATTATAAGATATCCCACGACTTTTGTAAACACTCCCCGATATAGTGAAGTTTTGCTGGCTGGCGCCCGTGGTTTTTTCCTCTTCTGTGTTGGAAGGGGTTTTCCACGTTAAATCTTGTGTCTCCGCTGCGTTTTCTTTTATCGTTCTTCGTTATTTGCTTGTCGCTTTTATAACACTGCCAATGACCAGCAGCAGCTCATCCCGCTGCCGAGCGGCCATAGTCGAGAGCCTAGCCCCATCCGTGACACTTTCCAAGCCCAGCCACCTCCGATGTCATATTACTGAGGAGGTTCGACGCGCAAAACTATCTCTATTGGCTCGTCTTGGTTAGATGATCATATAGTATTGACCCTCTTTGCGAATATATAGTATTGACCCTTTTTTTTGCGAATATATAGTATTGACCTGCTCTACTAATTCCCTACAATACTATCCTTCTACCAAACTTATTATTCCTAACTTATTATATTATTATTCAAGGTTATGTGGATCATCTTGATGCAGATGCTTGGAAGCAATAGACCTCTTTTCTATCTTAGGAAAAACCAAGACCATAGTTCGGTATACCATCGAACTCAGTTTTGCTATCCATTTGCATTTAATAAATTGTTACATGCATCGCTACCACGTAAGCACCGCTATTCTCTAGTCCTTGGCCTATCGACCCACATTGTCTTATTACGGTGACGGATTTTAGTCATTCTGAATGTTGCTGGTCGCTAGCTGCCAATTGTAAATGAACGTATGGCCTAACATACCGTCGCTACTGAATGTATTCCTTTCATGCAAAACCGTTTCGCGCAGATATAAATTATGTAAAATGCAAAATTTGCCTAACAGATGCTATCTAGCTACTGAACTATAGTTCTTTGACATGAGAATCGAGGTGCTCGAAGAAGGTGTAGATTAAATTGCTTTGGCTATGACTTGAGTGCTAAACACTCAAAGTAAAGCAACTTTGAACTTCATCATGCTCGATTGCAATGTACTAGGATCCAGGCGAGCGACAGAGACATCTTGACCGAAATGGCAGAGAACTACAGACGAAGAAGATAGCGGCCGGTGAGCAGTGATAATAACTATAGAAAAGGATAACTGAACATTTCTTCATGGAGAAACTAACCTTTATACCATGACGTCTCATCGAAGCAAATCACGAGTACAATTAGCTAATCTGAGGATAGCTATGCTACATGCTTTTGGCTTGTCCGCCAAGAGGGAAAAGAGAGCTCGTTCGTCGTAGGTCGTACTCCAGCTAACCACCATTCCTGACTCTGCTGCGGATTAAGACACTCACACCTCGAGGTAGTTGATGAAAACAACATGTTAAAGGTGATTTTGTCGGAACAAAAGTAGGTGGAGTGAGATGCACCTCATGCACGTACAGCCTGAAATAGGGGCACCACCCATAATGCATTCATATACTCACTACCGGTCCGATTTTAACTACCGACCCAAGTTTAGCATTTTCTTGTATTTATCCTCAAACTGATCCGAGCTTTAATCTACCATCATTACCTGAGTGAAACATAAGGACGGTTCAGATTAAACGATATATGTTCAGGATTTGCGGTAGGATGCTGAGATTAAACGATACTACGATATCTCTTCGAAGGTAACACTGTTTTAAAATTTAGGGATCTATGAAGCACAAACCTAAATCCATATACCGTTAAAAGGGGACTTTTATGACTGTGTCATTATTTGAGTAAACTCGGTTTGTGCCACTATATCCGCTAAATTGGATGGATGCCACTAACTTCGACGACGTTGTTGTTTCTATGCCACTGGATGATCTTGACACCAACAACCGTTAGGTCTGGCTAACTTGACGTCTTTTTGACTCATTTTCTTACATGTGGGGCCTTCCCTAATCCCTATATCTCCGGCGGGAGATACGAAAAAAACAGATTTTTCTTTAACTAACATACAGGTCCCACCACTTTGCCCTGTCAGCAGCGACAACAAAACGGTCAACAAAGTATATTCAAGTCTGGCCCATGTCATGATGCGCTTGCTCTAGGCTTGCGAATGGAGCATGAGCATGATAGGCATGTCGAATGGAGCGCGACGAGAATATCGATCGTGTCCCGAAAGAAGAAGGAGAAGGAGAAGAATGATGTGAGAATACATGAATGGATACATGGGCTCCTACAATATTCCCAACACCGTTTCCAATGAAGATGAAGATGCTAATGGAGAAGATGTGGCATGAGTGTTGTTTGCATTGTTTTTATGATTTTGATGTGCTTGTATGAACTTTGATTGTGTTTGTGAACTTTTTTGTCTTGAACTATGCTATGCTTGTGAACTATGTCATGCATTTGAACTATGCTATGATGATGAAGCTATGATTTTGAATTTATGTGTTATTTATGTGTGTGTGTGATGATTTTGTAAAAAAAAAATAGATGCATATGTTTATCACTTGTGTTTGACCTTGCAAAGTGTGGTGTGTTGCAGCTGGCTACATGGCCTATTTAGACTTTTAGCGCATCTGAAAAAGCAGGGGTTGCACATCTTATTTTAATGTATTTAAAAATGCGGCAACCCCTAAAAACTGCTATTTTGGTGCCCCAAAACCAAAAAGTGGTACCCTATATTAGTCAAGTAAAATACGCTATGATAAAATAGCATCGGTCTTAAAATACGCATTAGCATAATATAACGCGCTATAACATGATATCACATATTAGCAAGACATTGTACACTCATTAATTTAGCGTAGGCTATTCAGATATGCTATAACGCGCTATTAGCATCAAAATAACGCGTTATCTTTTTTCATGATTTTAGTGCCCAAAAACCACTATCATTGCACTCTTTCGCTCGAAGTGGTGGGCCGTGTCAAGATTCACACGGCAAAATGAATGTGTGCCTCTTGATTCGTGGAGATAATGATCTTCTCATCTCAGGTCAATGCTCACGGCGTTCATATCAGCTGCGTGGAATTCGTATGCTCTCACTCGATCGATCATCCACACAATGTGTATCACTTGTGTGCTACTTCAACTTCTCACGCGTCCATCCAGCCTAACTGCGTACCAGCTCGTACTCAACAGCACTGTTAGAGATATGTTAGGCAGCTC
The DNA here is from genome assembly GCF_022539505.1 of Lolium rigidum. Classification (NCBI taxonomy): domain Eukaryota; kingdom Viridiplantae; phylum Streptophyta; class Magnoliopsida; order Poales; family Poaceae; genus Lolium; species Lolium rigidum. Next base: position 38,696,303 of record NC_061508.1, on the reverse strand, counting down.
GTACTCAACAGTTAGAGATATATATACTATCTCCCGACCTAATTAATCCACGCATCCACGTGCTAATAATATGCATAAACGGCACCTCGATTAAATCCGACCAGAGGGAATATTAGGCAGCTAGAGATGTCACGGAATTGTATAGAATTTATAGATCATATTTTACCGTATTTTTGGAAAAGTTTCTTAGCCCCCAAATTTTATACTTCAATATATACTCGCTCTAAGAGACTCAATACAATATCCATCACATTACCACCAATCTCTCTTCCTTGCTATCGTTCTACATGGTATCAGAGAGGCACGATCTTTGATCTAGCCGCCGTAGAAGCTTTCGCGCCGCGCTACCCCCGGGGTGTTATTTTGTTTCAAAACTATTTTCTTTTATTATTTTCCTGTTTTGTTTCAAAGCCATTTTCAAATAGATTTTTATATAGGAAAATAAGCAGAGTAGAATATATTTTAATTAGAGATAGAAGAGGGGATTAATTTTAGCAATAGAAATAGGGTTTAATAAAACTCCATGACCTACTCAGGAGGCTGCATAGCCCGTAGGAGGGTTCATCCGCTGATTGGTTGATCGGCTACCCTCGAGTCTTTTTTCGGATATGTAGATCGGTTTCATTTTTACTTTGCCGGTCGTTTGATTGGTATTTTCTTTTTTGATTTACCCATCATAGATCGGATTGAATCGCACATCATTGAGTCATCATGTGCCTCTACTCCAACATTGTCATCGACTCTACACCAACTCGTCTTCATCAACTGTGTGGCAAGGCCGGAAGTGTCGTAGAAGGGACGCATGCATGCTTTGCTGCCGGCTGCCCTAGTCCATGCGGTCTCCATCGCCGGTTCGTCTTCGTCTTCATCATCCGACATGACCGACAATGTCATCAACGACTCCGATCTGCGCTCGCATGCCGCGCGTGCCCAGCCACTCGGGTGCGCTTGCGCCCAGCTGTTCGTGCATGCCGCATGCATCCTCCCTAACCTCTCGCCCCCTGCCGCAGACTCCGCCCGGCCATGGCTCGCTCCGACCGCTCCAGATCCAACCGGCTTCGCCCACCCCTGGCCTGCTCCGCTCGCCCGCCTCCGGCACCCGCTCACCGGAATCGTTCTCTGGCGGTGGCAGAGTTCCAAGTTGAGCATTCCCTCCCACCAACCATTTTTTTTTCAATGGGGTAGTGCTGCAAATGCTTGGTCTAAATTTGGGTATATGGAGCATTTGGGCTCGGGATGGGGTATTTCTGCATCCAAAATTGTTGATTTCGCAAATTTACGGTATATAGTGGGGACGTTCTTTTGGCTCGTTTCCGCATACTAGCGGTTATTATCCAGTTTTGCCCCGAATGCGGTATCTATTAGAGCATCTCCAGTCGCGTCCCCCAAAACGTCCTCCAACGGTTTTTGGGTGCGCCGGGCATTTTTCGGCCCCAGTCGCGCGCTCCAAAGCCTTCTTCCACCCGGCGTGGCCCAATACGGTGTCTGCGTCCCGAGCCCTTCCCCGCTCCACATGGGATGCTCCGAGCGCCGGACAAAGCGAGAAGCGAGGCGGGGAGTGGCAGGCCCGACGCGTCATTAACACACGAATGAAGCGCCGCAGCTTTGACTTATTGGCGATGGAGGGGCAGGCAAGACGTCATGTCGGTGATGCGCCTCGCTAACGCGTCTTTGTGCCTCCTCCACGCGTCGCCGCCGTTCGCACGCCACCGCGCATTCCCGCTCTTTCTTCCTACGGCTTCTAGCCTCTTCCCGCGCTTTCTTCACGCCTCTTCTCACGTCGTTGGCGCCTATAAAAGGCCTCCTCTGCTCAATGAACGCCACCACAGCCACCGACATCTCTTTCTCCGCCACAACACATGCCTCGTCGCCTACGCACCCCCTACCCAATGATGAGCCGCGCCGGCGGCGACCAGTTGCCTCCACTACCGTCTCCACCTCCACCTCCATCTCCACCACCACCGGAGTTTGATGTCGACCCGGAGGCTGCGGAGAACGAAGCGTGGAAGGAGGTGGCACTAGCGGACACCATAGCGATGTTCGACGTAGCCACGGCGGAGGAGACATGCCTCCGCCGGGCGGAGGAGATGGGCGAGCGGCGGCATGCAAAGCAGCTGCAGCGGCGCCGCCGTCCGGGCGAGATGGAGTTGTGGCGGCGTGTAGACGAGTTGTACGCGCAGCGGCACATTGAGGAGCTGCAAGAGCGGTTGCGGATGCGGGAGCTCCATCAACGGCAGCGGCAGGAGGCGGTAGAGCAGCAGCTGCGGGAGGAGGCGGCGGCAGCGGCAGCAGAAGCGGCGGCTTGGGAGGCGGATGCGTTGGCGGCGGCGGCGCAAGTGGAGGGGAGGAGGAGGAGGCGCTAAATTTTTGTGACCAAATAGCCTATTTTCCAAAAAAAAAAAACAAAAAATTAACCATATATAGATCGCGTTGGCAAAATAGGTGGCCACAGAGAGCAGACTTAAATGGTCAGGCAGACGGCCGGCTATCCAAAAAGACGCAAACGGACGTTAGAGCGTGCACATTTGAATCGGCCCGTTGAAGATGGCTTTAGCCTCCAACATCCGACAATCTCTCTCCCTATCTGTCATTCTGCAAGCACAAGCCAGTCGAGGAGGCGTCAGAGTCAAACCATATGCATGTTGTTGCCGTCCTCAGCTGACTTATGCTTCACAGGCCAATTAACGTCCATGTCAGAAAGAACAAAATGCAACAGCCACAAAAGCGCAGGTTGTTTTTTCGTTCTCAAGCAATCTTATTTTAAGATTGTTAGTTACTGGATTCTGCCCAGAAGTAAGCATCAGTAGGCAGTCACCAACTACTGTTCCCGTGCATTATCGAATGATTAATCCAATCACGCCTCGGCAGTACTATATACTACTCCCAGTAATCTGCTGGTGCGAATGGAACAAACATAAATAGTAAGCGGAACAATCCCAGTACTAGCTCTAGGTAATCTTGGTCAGTGCCTGTAGCTACCGCCTACCGACCATGAAGCGGCAGCTCGCGGCGACGCTGCTGGTCCTGATCGCGCTGCCGGCGTACGTCCGGGCCGCCGGGATCATGGCGCTGCTCACGCACGCCGACGCCGGGCGCGGGCTCGCGAGGCCCGAGCTCGTGCGGCGCATGGCGCACCGCACCAGGGCGCGGCGGCGTCTGCTCTCGTCGTCGCACTCGCACGCGAAGGAGACTGGTCGGCCGTTGCGCGCCGGCCTCGGCGCCGGCGGGGGCGGCAGCATCGTGACGAACGAGTACCTGGTGCACCTGTCCGTGGGCACGCCGCCGCGGCCCGTGGCGCTGACGCTCGACACCGGCAGCGACCTCGTGTGGACGCAGTGCGCGCCCTGCCTCGACTGCTTCGACCAGGGCGTCCCGCTCCTGGACCCCGTCCGGTCCTCCACCTACGCCGCGGTCCCCTGCGACGCGCCGCTGTGCCGCGCGCTCCCGTTCACCTCCTGCGGCGGGGGAGGGTCCGGAGGGAGCTGGGGAGACCGGAGCTGCGTGTACGTCTACCACTACGGCGACAAGTCGCTCACCGTCGGCCAGCTCGCCACCGACCGCTTCACCTTCGAGCCCAGCGACGGCGGCAATGCCGATGACCGGCAGCTAACGTTCGGCTGCGGCCACTTCAACAAGGGCATCTTCCAGGCGAACGAGACCGGCATTGCCGGGTTCGGGCGGGGGCGGTGGTCGCTGCCGTCCCAGCTCGGCGTCACCAGCTTCTCCTACTGCTTCACCTCCATGTTCGACTCCAAGAGCAGCCTCGTCACGCTCGGCGCGCCGGCCGAGCTCCAGAGCAGCGGCAGTGTGTTCCAGTCCACCCCGCTGATCAAGGACCCCACGCAGCCGTCACTCTACTTCCTCAAGCTAAAGGGCATCAGCGTGGGCTCGACGCGGCTGCCGGTGCCGGAGCGGCGGCTCCGGTCGACGATCATCGACTCCGGCGCGTCGATCACCACGCTGCCGGAGGACGTGTACGAGGCGGTGAAGGCGGAGTTCATCGCGCAGGTCGGGCTGCCGGTCATCGGCCCGGAGGCCGGCTCGGCGCTTGACCTCTGCTTCTCAATGCCCGAGATGGCATCACTGTTCTGGCGGCGGCGGCGGCTACCGGAAGTGCCCGTGCACGTGCCGTCGCTGACGCTCCACCTGGACGGCGCCGACTGGGAGCTGCCGCGCGGCAACTACGTGTTCGAGGATCACGCCGCGCGCATCATGTGCCTGGTGCTCGACGCGGCGCCCGGAGACCAGACCGTCATCGGCAACTACCAGCAGCAGAACACGCACGTCGTCTACGACCTCGGCAACGACGTGCTGTCCTTCGCGCCGGCGCGGTGCGACGAGCTCGCGGCGTCGCTGTAGCGTTTGTGCATAACTCCTAGTACTGATCAGGTGAAACGCGCTGTAACGGTAGACTAATTTTGCGCTCGGTGCTTCGGCCGATTCTGCTTCTGAACTGGACCGTCCGTGTAGCTGATCCGACGGCGTAGACGTGCGCCCTTGCAACAAGGACAAGGGCAGGCTCTTTCGCTTGTACAGAGTTTTGAAATTGCCAAAGCAAACAGAGATTGTGTCCAAAAAAAAATCTTTGGATGGATTTCATTATTCTCCCCACTCTGCATCTATTACACTTGGATTGTGTATCGGTGAAGCATGGCTATCAAAAAGAAAGTGACAGTAAACATATATACTCCACCCAACAAGAGATGATGGGTCCCACCAGTGAAGGAAAAAATGTACACCATCTGAACCAAAATACATACTCTTTCCGATTCATATTACTTATCGTTAATATAAATATATCTAAACATATTTTAGCTCTAAATATATTTATATTTAGAGATAAGTAATATGAAAGCAACGCCTCTAACTGAGGTAACTGAGGTATGGTATCACCTGACTCTCAAGTGAGTATGGTGAACCGAGGCATGTCCATTTGCCAGCAGACTCAGAGGTTAGAGCAGACGCATTTCGCTCTCAGGCCTTCGTCGGCAGGTCATAATGCGAGGACTGCCTTTGTGCAGAAAGGTCAAAAATTCTGACCAAACTTCCACCGTCACATTTGCCTAGTGCCTAAATCAGCCTAATTCATTCCAAAGCAATCGAGAAATCCCGGGCGTGTTCATACTCATTTATGCCATTTGGGATCATGCTCTAGGAGGTGGGAGACGTTGACATGCGAAAACAAGAAGAGTTGGTGACATATGGCATCAAAGTGCAGGAGAGATTATGTCCTGCTGCCGGTGCCAAATCACTAGTGTGGGTACAAGGCCTTGGGATTGACGAGCTTATGGTAGTATCATAATCTAGGACTAGGAGACTAGGGAGGTGGGAGACGTTGACAACCCATGGTCTGGTGACTGGTGAGTCCATATGCGGCATCAAAGTCCACCCGAGGGTTGGAGATGCTGCACCAAGGAAGGTCGTTGCTTCATTTTACAATCATGACATTTGGAACAAACATATAGGAGCAGGCTTCAGTCCAGGTCGCCGCATGTAAGTTCATTCTTTTTTATGAACTTAAAGAAAACGTTATACGAGTTTCGATAAAAGTGCCATATGGAAGGAAACTGAACCTGTATAAATATCAAGTTACTCTATCAAGAAGTTGCCAATGTTTCATCTAACATGTTACAAGCTAATGTAAGCCACACATACACACGCACGCATCAACCAAACAGTCCAAACTTATGGGTACATCTCGACCTTAATCATGCAGCTGCTGTTGTACAGAGATAATTCATTTGCACATGGCCTACCGGTTGTTAGCTACAGATGTCAATTGTCAACTACAGATGTCAAGTCAGTGACAACTCTGGCCTCTTCTATCATCGCCCGCTAATGCTAGTTAATTGTTCTCTGTTACACAACTAATCTAATAACTCCAAAGATGACAATGTACAGAGCATATTTCACAAAACCTGCCCTTGAATAACTAAATTAGTGGATGAATTCACCCATATTGCCACGTCATCTGGGTGGCATCAGCTTAGCGGATCAAACCTGGATATAAGCTCAATACACACTGAAGGACTCGGTTTGCACCATTTTATAATGACTCGGTTAGCACCATTTTATAACCTCCGCCTGTCCGTGCCCCTGTGGCTGTGTGATAATAACACTCGCCAGCCCCGCTGGCTGCCATCTGCTTTTCAGGCACCGAACCATGTCCCCCATATCCCTGTCGATCAAGGACGGAGCCACTCTGATCTGCTGCTGCTATGCATTCCCAGGCACCTGCACCACATCCTGAATCCGTTGCTTCTTTTTGCGAGTATAAACATATCTCTTTGGAGGGACTTGTTTCTGTGGCATAGCTTGGTCACATGGTTTCAGTGGCATAGCTTGATCACATGGTTTCAGTGACCTAGCTTGGTCACATGTTGCAACAAGTTCGTTTTGAACTGTTTCTCCATACTGCAACATCATATACTTCAAATATAAGCAATGAGGTGATATAATGGAATGTAAATCTACAGCAGAATAAAATTCCAAACCTTTTTATCTATTGACTTTGTTTCTCCGTCTCCTGATTTTTGTGAGGCAATAACTTCTCCCCCTTGAAGATTCTTATCAGCAAGTAACTCCCCATCATCCAACTTCCGCTTGTACGATATTGTTGATGTCAAACTGTTCTTTGTTTCCCCGTCTACTGATTTTTGTGACGGAGTAACTTCTCCCTCTTGAAGATTCTTATCAGCAAGTAACTCCCCATCATCCAACTTCAGCTTGTACGATATTGTTGATGTCGAACTGTTCTTTGTTTCCCCGTCTACTGATTTTTGTGACGCAATAACTGCTCTTTCTTGAAGATTCTTATCAGCAATTATTTCCCCATCATCCAACTTCCGCTTGTACGATATTGTTGATGTCGAACTGTTCTTTGTTTCTTCGTCTCCTGATTTTTGTGAGGCAACAACTGCTCTTTCTTGAAGATTCTTATCAGCAAGTAATTCCCCATCATCCAACTTCTGCTTGTACGATATTGTTGATGTCGAACTGTCAGCTGTATTCCTATCTGTGTCCTTGCTATGAATGGGAAATCTGACGGTGTTTTTCCTGGAAATAGTACTATCCACCGTGACATCATCGGATCTCACTGTGACCTCATCCGATCTTTGCCTCTTTCCACTATATGAATTGTTGTTAACAGAAGTAGTGGCAGATTCTGAACTTGCTCCAGTTCCCGACATATAAAATGGAGTCTGGATCGAGGAGGCAACATAGTCCCTTCTTACAGCAAGTATATCATGTTCACATACAACCAACTCTTTCTGGCATAAAACAAAAAAGTGGACATATAAGAACTACATAGTTTTTGCAGCTAGTAAACCAAACAAGATATTAGCAGCATGTAACACTATCGATTACTGTACAAATATACATGGAACTTCCAGTCCCAATATATTTATTTATGGACATGTTCAGAGACCTAGACCTTAAAACTATGCCAATCCAGTACAACAGAGCAAATAGGTCACTACAGCCCAGCATCAGTACAAAGAATATCTCCGTGGCCATAAATCCATAGGAATGGCTGATTTTTAGGTTGGCTCGCCAAACCTAACACAACCCTCCTCCTTTTACCCGGGCTTGGGACCGGCTATTCCTAAAAGGCATAGACGGAGTTCTCCGTGGCCATAAAAATCTATGGAAAAGGAGAAGGGGTCGGCCTTGAAATTTTCTGCTGCAACTCCCTCTGTTTCACAAGATAAGGCGCAATTTATGGTGGGGGCTTGGTCTCTGGGAAACTTTGATCCATCACGCATATCATTAACTACAATAGCCAATGGTACTATGCGCACGCAATCAAAATTACAATCTCTATATCCATGTAATGATTGCTCATTGAAGTATGTAGAGTTAAGTCACTCATGAAATATGTGGGATAGTTACATTTTGAGATTGAAGGGATAGTTCAACAGAAAAATATCGACAACTACGGCACTGCTAGCAACATCAGGTTAAACAAAGTGAAAAGATGCACTTTGGTATGTATCCCAGTAATATCACTTCTAACAGAAAGGAATGATACAAGTTTTCTGAAAGAGATTATAGGAGTGCCTGATGAAGTCTAATTTCCTCAGCAACCAAAAGGGACAGGAAGTAAATGCAATTCACGGATACTGTACCTTCTCCTTCTCTCTTTTAACAATCCTCTCGCAAAGAAGGCGCAATCTTTCCAATTCAACCTGCCACGCAGGGGGAATATTATGTCAGCATAAAGCACATTTACCCTAAGATAAAGGTGTGTTTGTAAGATGAAGGTCCTATTTTTAGAGCACAGGTCTTATGTTAGTGATATTTGCAGACATAAGGGATTTCACACAAAATATAATACTTAACACACAGCTTATGATCCATAGCCAAAGTAAAGCCAACTCGGGACAGTGTTTAAGGCTTCAATGAATACTGACATAACAAAATACACTGGTTTGGCACTTAAATTGCAGATAGAAGAAAAGCGCAAGATGAAACTGCCTTCAAGCAAGAATAGAGTACACATTACAAAAAATCAAATAAGTTGCAGTCCATTTTTTCAGCATATTCACTTCACACTAGTCCAGAGACACTACTTTTCAAATACATTTTGCTCAACTTCCACATAAATAAACACCCTAAAAAGGCGTCTACATGTGCAAAAAGTAAAAGGTAACAGCGATGAAGTTTCTGTTTCTTCGTAAACCCTGCGACTGACTACTAGCCATCCGATAGTCAGATACATCAAAACCACCACCATGGCACGTGCTCAATACCACACGGTTTGGCATATATATTCATTCAAAGGTTCTAATTATGGATCGGAGAGAGTAGTATAATGTGATTTTCCAGCTAGTACCTATAAAGCATAATAGGTCATCCCTTATCAAAATGCAACGCTTTGACACAAAAGAAGCAAAGTCCACACAAAACAAAGCGCGGTGATGCTTGGAGCAGGATAAAAAGGCAGAACTACACAAGTAACATGAAATAGATTAGTTCATATGTTATTACCCTATAGTTATTAAATCAAAAGACAGTAATGTTCACAAGATCACAGAACTTCTACACTTATAAACAAATAAAGCATGTAACAGGCACATTTACCCTCATTTGTTTCATGATCTTGACTTCCTCAGGTCCATACTGCTGAGAGTCGACCTGTGGAAGTTTTTCAAAGAGGAAAATAAGACTGATATAGAGAGTATATAGGCCATTTCTACTGCACTATCAGATCTGAAGGAAAACCAGTTCCCTGTGGTCACAGATTAAAGAATCCATCTCACAACAGTTTAAAGCAAACTTACCTTTCTTTGCTCAGTACTGTGATTGCCACAATATGCTTTGTGCCGCCATAAGTTACCGATCTTTTTCGTATTCATGTAAAGACCAGCATCCCTAGCACATGCAGGATGGAAAGTGACTTGACAACCTATAGTACAGCACTGCATAAATGAAGAGAAAAACTTAGCAAGAATGAATTGGCCTGTCGTTATAATACAGATTAGGTCCAAAGTATAATTTACAAGTTAAGACCTTCAAGCATGTGCCAACATTGTGGTGGCAGATCGAGCATGTGTCTCCCTTCAGAAGGTTCTCCTCCTTAGATAGATTAAATAGTCAGAAAAATTATAATAAGATAACTAACAGGAACTTACAATCAATACAAGATGGATTCAGGTGGTATCAACATATAAACAATGAAATAACACTACAGAAGAGAAACCAAATCTTAAATATTATAGTGAGCATGTGTGGTGGTGCAAAGAGGTTAGTACCATTACATCAACAGCATTATGTTGTCCCCTTCTGAATGTGTTCTCCAAGAGCCACTACAGAAAAATTGACCACAAATCTAACAATGTAGGTAAGCTAAGCAAAGCAAAGCAGCATTATTGAAAAATAAAGATGCCAGTCAAAATACCTCAGCACAAAAAGCATGAACCCATTGGCCCTTTGTAGTCTTGCGAAAAGCTCCTAATGTACCATGGCAGAAACCACAATGCACCAACCATGATATCGCACCACTGCAATCAGATGCATTGGCAGAGATGACAGTATCTGATAACATCTCTTGACAACGTTCACACTTCCAAGGACCTGTGGGATTCATCCGACTCTGGTAGCAATCCAAGTGGACAGCAGCCTGCTAAACATGCAGGGTTAATATTTAACTGAAGTGCAACTTGAGCAAAAGTGAAATACAAAGAATAGTGAAATGGGGAGCACCTTGCAGCTTGAGCAGAGAAATATTCGGTTCAATACAGTTTCACGCCGCATGCACACATCACATGGAAGATCATTTTTCTTAGAAAATTTAGCCAGATCAAAAATGCCAAAATTACTATCTGCTGAGACTTTACTGTTTGAAAATGATAGATCCTTTGTTTGCGGCAACAAAGTCAATTGGCTAACTCGTAAAGATCCAGCATTGATTTTTGTAATACTCTGCAGCACAAAAAAGACAAAGATGAATATCCATAACACAAGATAAACATAACAAGCACAAGAACAGTATGAACCTCTTGTTTGACAGGCGCTGCATCATTTTCTGTCTCTTTCTTAAAAGTTTCATTTCTCAAGCTGGGTGCAGCACAAGGTGCAGCTGCAGCTAGGATAGCCTGAGCTTCTTTGTGTCTCCTCTCTGAGTTCCCGCGTTTCTTAGCTTCCCTTATATCACGAAGGAACTGATTCACAATGATATGGTCCCATTTTCGTTTATTAAAAGAATCCAATTCATGGGAAAGACTCTGGACGACCTTGAATTTAAGGTCTTCTGCAAGATATAAAGAGGACTGAAACATCAATTCAGAAAGCAGAAGAAACTACTGAACTATTGAGTTAAGTTTGGAATCTCAAGGTTAATCGTTAAGACAGAGCTGCAGCGACAGGAGCATATAATAGGACAGCAGTCAAAGTGGTTTGGTACTTCTGTAAAAATAGCATAAAAATTGCAACTAACTTAACAACGAGAAAGAACATGCCACATACCATATCTCTGGTTCTTGGATACAACATCATTGAGAAGCCTGGATTGAAAATAAATGATTTCTCCTTCTATTTCATCACGGGGTGAATGCTCTAGAATATCTGACGATTCTGCTTTAGAAGCTTCATCAGCTGCAGCTATCTCTGTTAATTGCTCAAGTTTTGTTGATAAATCAGCAAGATTTTGGTCATGAGGAACGCAGGATAACTCTTCAACTTAAATTGCACAAAAGAAAAAAATATCAGATCAAAATGTAAATAACAATATAGTAAGTGGTATGATTTGATTGATGGTGAGATGTTAAAAGGAGTACCATGATAACAAGACTGCTTATTCTGATTCGAAATATGACCCCACAAATCCTGCAACTTTTTCTCGACGTATGGATGAATATAGCAGCGATAACCATCAATGCTACACAGAGCAAACACGGGATTAGGTAGTTTAACACATCAAATTGTGTGTGCAGACTTGGGCGAGAAAGATGCAAGCAGAAATGGATTTTAACCATACTTGAGAACACGTTGGCCAGAAATATGGTCGTCTTCACAATCACGACCAGTGTGCGAGGAATTTTCTACTGAATTAGAGCAGTCTTTATCAGCTTTATCACTGTCAGGATAGTTATGATCAAATGATGAGATGCCTTCCTCCAGTTCTGAGCCAGGTTGTGAATCAGTTAAGTTCTTACTTTCACTTCTAAGCAATGTACCTGGCCATAATATTGAAAGAATCATTTGAGTCTACAGCAACCAAGATGAACTAGTTAGCAGGGCAACTGAAATAAATTCTTTATGATTTGGGATTGAGAGCCTCCTTCCCAATCTTCAGGGCTAGTTCGATACTATGACTACCAGGTTACAGAGAACAAGTTTGAAACAGAAACCAAGATGAACTAGTTAGCAGGGCAACTGAAATAAATTATTTATGATTTGGAATTGAGAGCCTCCTTCCAATCTTCAGGGCTAGTTCAATACTATGACTACCAGGTTACACAGAACAAGTTTGAAACTCGAAGGAGCCTCAAAAGTGAGTATTTCAACCAGTGACAAGTTAAAACTAATATAGGTGCAGAAATGCCTGATTTTTGTTTCCAGCATGTCAAATGTCATAGTTTACAAGTTAAACAACATACCAGTTCTACAAAAATATTAGCACACTGGGTGTGAGTAGCTAACACCATAATGATTTCAACTGATGAAAAGGATGAATTTCATCAAACTATTATTCTTTTGGTTTCTGTATCACAACATAAGGCACACATGAATTTATTGAGTTTTCCCTTGTTTCCCTAATCTTTGGCACCCCTCTCCTCCTTTTATAGCAATTGCACGACTATTGTAGTATTGCCAACAATAAGTATTTTCATAGTTCATTTTGACAATGGATCAGAGAAGAGCAGTGATACATCATGGAGTTTAAAATTAACAATTAACAATTAAGTAAAGAAAGCGGCAAAATTAACAAGCATACTGATCAATGAACATACATCATGGAGTTTAAAATTAACAACGAAGTAAAGAAAGCAGCAAAATTAACAAGCATACTGATCAATGAATGTAGTTGCACACACAAACGCATCTAATGTGTTACCTTCTGGTGCTATATCACTCTCTTCAAGAGGTTTCACTTGAACAGAAGACACATGAACGGAGTTTTGCAGCAACTTGATGATTTTCAACTTCAGACCAGGGGAGAAGGTGGTTGTTTCAGGCTGCCAAGGAATAAAAAATTATATAACAAAATAGGATTTAAGGTCAAAATAGTGTGGTAGGTCAAATCCATTGACGACACCACATAGGCACAGCTGTACCTGTGCGTGCTCTTGAAAGGGTACATATAAACAAACATGGATTTAACTATTATCTCTTTTAGTTTCATGCGTATGCTAAGATTTATAGTTGACATAGAAAGTCCATTATGCATATCAAATATATTCATAAATTACAGTTAACTCAGTCTCTAGCACTATGTATTCCATATATGACTGCAAGCTGTGTTACATGTAATGACGTAAAGGACAAATAGCATGAAAGGTAGACGTTGTGATAAGCATAACTTTTTCAAATTTTAACGATATATCTGAAAAATTCAATAGTATAAATTAAAAAGTGGAGCCAAAGTGGAAGGGCCATGTTAAATGTATGTATATACCAAAAATTATACACCACCTAGTAGAAATGCTCGTGCAAACCAGTCACAGTTAATGAATATTCCAATTAAAGATTACCACAAGAGCAGCTTCCAAGGATTCTGAGGACAGACCCAGTTCTGATTCTATATCACCAACACTAACCTTTCCTTGGTCAATTAGCTGTGAAGCACAAGCATAAAACCCAGTTACGCAATACTTCCAAACATGAGTACCTTAAAATCTTGCTTTGTAAGATTAGCAGGTACCTTTCTGAGAACTGCAGAAACATCAGTAGAACTGCTCACAAGATTCCCATCTCCTGTAGGCTGATCAACAACCATGTGTGTCTGTTCGATTTGTTGAGTTTCGATGGCTCTAGCAGTACATGGTGTTGTAACCAGCTCCGCTGTCTGCACTTTGTTTAGGCTGGACGAACTAGAGCTGATGGATATGCCGTTCATGAATTTGTCCTTACTCTTGCGTGTAAATCTCATTTGTTGTTTCTTGTCTGTGGTAAAAATTTCATCATCCAGCCCAACTCGTGCAGTATCCTGTTCAGTAACACCATTGGCATTGTGTACAGAACTGATGCTTCTGACTCTAGAATGCCTTGAGCAAAATATCCTCAACTCAACCTACAAACGGATGTGCAAGAAAACTATTAAAGAACAAAAACAACCAAGGCAAAAAGCACAACAGAGAAGAAATGGTCTAACATTCTTAAGCCCAGATTTGCCCCATATCTCCATCTGATGCTTAGATTCTCTTGCACATATTGGATGAAAGCAAGCCCGGCATGTTCCTGGAAAACATTAGTCAATAACCAAAGAAGGGATATTACATGCAGCAAAAACGGAAGTCCTTTGCACATGGTTTATACAAATTAAATAGCAACAAGAAAAAAAAACATCTATCGACAGCAAAACAAAATCGAACAATGACCCCACAGCAATTTGGGAATGTGTGAATAGTGTTGCTGATGAACTGTTTTGTTTACTTGATATGAGTATCCCAACAAGAACAGCAGCGCCAATATTTTACTGATTCAGCTTACAAGGGGGTGTATTTGTTACGAGTCTATTATGAATTCGCACCAGCAAGTATAATCTACTGATTTAGTCTTTCCATGTAACATGAACAAGATTCTACAGAAAACAAGTTTATTGTTCATATTACGTCAGATGGTTTTTCTTAAGAGCAGTGAAGTCAAGCCCAACACAACCCCCATTGGAGAAAATAAAACAATATCACATTCGCGATTTCTATCACCACAGGAATGAATTACAGTTACCAAAAGATGATACTAAGTTCAATCATGAGACCAACCTGAAGAACAAGTCAAATCAAAATGACATGCTAATTTAGATAATGGAATAGGTATCATATGACATCACAAAAGGCTAAGAAACTATTAACTATTCATGCTCTCAAAATTTGTGAAGGAATCCTATAGTGGCCGTAAAGTAGCAGACCATACATGGGTCTGTACTTCTACTAATGTTCTCGTGTTTCTTCGGCAATTTACATTCGCTGGAGTACTTGGTGCCATTTATAGTCATCTAAGATGTTCACACATCCTACATTATAGAATTACAGCTAAGTCTTTATAGTCATCTAAGATAATATTCACGCATCCTACATTTATCGTCATCTAAGATGATCATGGAAAAGGTGATAGTGCCGCTAAACTGGAGACATTTCATACATGTATCTTTCACAGGATTTTAGGAATTACAGCTAAATCTTGACAGCACATTTAGAACATGCAGACCTCTCAAAATCATGGCCCCAACTTCGAATTTGTAAGCCTATTAGCAAAGATATTATCCAATATCAAACACACACGGTACATTTTCACACAATCAACTAAAGAAAACACACATTTCAAAACTCGGACCATGCTATTCACCAAGATAAGAGACATCTTAAGCAACAAAGTACGCATGGAGTGGAAAAAACTAGGGGAACCCGTACGCACTTCACCATTAACAGCTTCCATGATTGTATAATCATTCCAAAAATACTATATGAACTGAACAATTTAATGGTGCTGTAAATAACTTTGTCGCCACCGTCTAATGGTACATGATTGTAAACCAAAGCACCATATTAAATATCTTTTGACAAATAAAGCAGGTAGCTAATTTTCCAAGAATATTGAAGGAAGGGTGATTCAATTTCATCAAACAGTAGGCCTCTTGCCTAATGCGAACTGCACATTCTTATATTATTAATATCTGTAGAGTTGTATTACGTTCCATTGTCAACAAAGGATCAGATCTAGATTATAAAACCCCAAAAGGAAGCAAAAATCAAATCATCAAACAGCACAGTTCAAACAGCTGAATTCTTAGTTGCAACACCATCCTCAAGATGCTAAGCCTGTATATGGCCGATACAAGCAGATATTATGCAAGCTTGTACAGTCTGCGACTGGTAGATTAGAGGTTAATATTTAACAAGAAACAGCTTATTTCGCATGAGTAAGCTAAATAATTTGGTTCTGCTGTGATTCTGTGACTCACTTCAACTTCTAACCCTTAAAAGTTAAGTCAAAACATACGAGCCAAATCAAACAATACTCGGTTCTAATTATAACACTGCTCAAATCCATCTGAATTTGGCATTTATTAAGTATCAATTGAACATGTCAGACAATGTGTGGTAAGCTTATGAGAGACCTTTTCACATACAAAGGTTGGCCTTAATACCTCTTCAGCTCCTAAATATGGGCACATGAATCCTGGAAGCTTCTATTTTACATAATTTGTAAACTACTCCAGCGAAAAGTGGGGAAAAAAGGCATATGAAGGGGAAAAGGTACTATTTCAGCGAGACAGAGCGGGATAAAAAGAAACAAAACAATTTAGAAGTACAAGTTCTCTGTTAGAGCGCTGTTGTAGGGGAAGTCTGTACACAGGGAGCACACTTGTAGATAAAACTATCTAGACAAGCTTATTTTGATACTATAGAAAGAGAGAGAAGTGAGTGAAAAATACATACCATGGCTACATCGAACGCATGCACCATGCATAACCTTGCAGAGAGTGCAGACCATTTTTATCCGATTCTCTGGGATATCTCCTATATTAGTGACAGGTTCCATCGAGTCCATGTCCTCTACAAAAACCTCCGGCGCCCACAGGCTACAAAACAGGTGCGCGAAACTCAGGTTGCCCCCATCTGCAGTCTGTCCAGGGTCACATTTCACAGGCTTCAAAGCACCTTTCTCCCTGGGGCAGAGCACGCAAGGCATAGAGACGATCCTGCCCCCATCGTTCAGCGACAGCATCCGCGCGGGCGCGGAACTGATGCCGTCGCACCATGCGCACGTCCAGTAGCCGTCCGGCACCACCTGCACGCCGTAACACCTCTGGTGCACGGACACCTTGCAGCCGCTGCAGTGGAGCATCCTGTTGGACCCCGCGTCGGTCTCCCCCAAGCAGCACACGTCACACGTCGGAGCGGCCTCGCCTGGCACGGGCGGCAGCCACACGAGCCGCTCGAGCCCCGCGTCGGCTCCCAGCAGCTTCCGCTTCTTGTTGGGGCGCTCCGAGGTGAGCACGGACCGGCCTCGCGATGCTAGGAGCCAGTTCAAGGAGTCGTCCGCCGGACTCTTGCCTGGATCTGGCTGTTCCTGTTGCTGGGGAATGACATCCTGCTCGCGGTGCTCTTCGCTGTCCCCGTTGGTGCTGGCTAGCTTGATGGTGCTGTTGTGGCTGACAAAGTCTGAGCTCTCGTGCTGCGTCGCATGGTTGGCATGCGGTCCGTGATTCTCCGGCTCCTCGTTCTCCTTGCCCGAAACCAGGGTGGGGTTAGCGACCACGGCTGTATGAGACGGATCAACGTGTTGAGGCAAGTGCTGCTCCTTCCCGCTGCCCACAAATGGTATGATAAAGCACGGATCGAGACGGTTAGAGACGGACGGCAGTAACGCCTCGAAATCGTCGAGCGTCATCTCCCGGAAGTAGGGCTCCATCTTGTCCCAGAGAGCGTTGGATCTCGCCTTGGGCTGCTGCTCTGCGGCTGCTGCTGCGGCTGCCGCAGCAGCCGCAGCCGCTTCGGGCGGCTGGGCCTTCTTGTGGTTCCTCCGCACGTCGCCGACGGCCGCCCACCTGGCGACCCGGGCGGGCAGCAGCGGATCCCGCGCCGCGTCGTCGTCGCCGTCGAAGGGCGAGCGCAGCGTCAGCGCCTTCCTGGCCTGGTCGGACGTGCCGACGCCGCGCGAGGCCGACGCCGCCGACGGCGAGGCGTCGCCGGCGTCGGCGGCGTCGGCCCGGGAGGTCGTGGCGGCATCGGGGTCGGCGGCGGGCCGAGCTCTCCGGCGAGGCGCCACGGCGGGGTTGTAGTGGCGGAAAACCTCAGGGGCTAGGGTTTCTGTGGCTGGCCACGATTATTTTGGGGGAGTTCAGATCCGGGAGCGAGAGGGAGAAAGAGGGAGAGACATGCTTCTTCTCAAAGAAAGAGAAAAAAAAAAATCGCGGCGCCCGTTTTGTCTGTCCCTCCGTAGTGGGCTGGGCCTCTCCTCCTCGGAGCCTCGTGAAATGCTACGGCCACCGAGACGGCTCGCGCACCGCCTGGCGAGTTCAAACGAAAACCTGTACACAGGCTAGATTTATGCGTGGGCCCAGATTGTCTGTGAGACAGCCGGCGTGGCTGTAGCGATTTTCTTGGAGGGGATATACCCTGGCTGGGGGCTGCGGCTCTGTGCTGCGTCGTCTCACGGGATTCGGGTCTGAGTAGTTGGCTCGCCGACATGTGGTCCCTGGTGACTCTACGTGTCCGTGTATCCTGGGTACAGCTACCGGGTTGACGGGTAGGTGACGGGACGCGTGGCGCCCGATCGCGGTGGGCGGTGGGCCCAGCGCACGTACGCCTGCGCGGCCACAGATTAGAGAAACGG
>NC_061508.1:38659532-38678200 GCF_022539505.1 Lolium rigidum | reverse complement strand
TTGGGCCGCCCTTTAACGTGGATGCGGGTGTATGACAGGTGGGACCCGGTCTCCGCCTTTATTGGAGCCGTTCAATTGGGCGACGGCGGGGTCCTCCTCCCTAGCGCCCGCGCGCCTCCACTCTTTCATTTCGCTTAGGACAACGTTGTTGGGCCGAGCTCCTTTGCAAGCCCATCAGCGCGCGCTCCATGGCCAGAATGAATCGTATGATGCCGCCAGTCCTTCCACGTACACTCTTGGAGGAGATCGGTATTTAAACTGCTCGCGACTGTCTTGCCTGCCCGAGGTGGGACTAAAAAACACAGCCCAAAAGTGCGTTGCGTTGCCTGGCTGGAACGGATGTTTCTCGCGTGTTAGCCGCTCCCGCTCGCTTGCTCCAGCTGGCAGACGCTGCTCTCGCGCATAACTGCTGGTTGTAGGCTTGTAGCTGCTCTCGTTCACTGACTGCATGTGTACTAGTAAAAAACGTATTAGGTAGGTCTTGCATGGAAAGAAAGTATAGTACAACACTTCAGTGATTGATCTCGCATGTTGACTGCTAAGCTAGCTGCTTTCGCTCACTGCTCGTGTATGAAAAAAGTACTAGCCGGGTCTTGCATGGAAACAGAATATCACAACACTTTAACGGTCGATTTGTTTTTTTCTCCACATAGCTAGCGGCTGCTTGTTTCACACCCATGAATAAAAACATGCATCCATGCACATATCTAGAAAAATACCCTAAAATTCATATCTCTTGGACCAAACGCCTAGTCATATGACAAAAGAAAATACGAGAATCAAAACTACAGATTAGAAAAACTTTGAAAGTAAGATAAAATATAATAATAATTTAATCTAGAAGCAAAAAAACTCCGCCGCACATAGAACACAAATAGAATGCTCGGGTTAAAAAGGAAATGTAAGGCTTAATGAAAGAGTATGGAACAAGAGACTAAACAGTGCATAACAACATCCTAGATAGAGGGGAGCAAGAGCTTAGACGAGAGGAACAATAACCTCGATGGAGCGGAACAACAACCTCGACGAAAGGGAACACCGGTCTATACGGTAGGGAACAACACCCTAGACGGAGGGGAACAACATATAGACAGTAGGGAACAACAACCTCAACGAAGCGGAACAACAGCTAGACAGTAAGGAACAACAACCTAGACGGAGAGGAACAACGACCTACACGGAGGGGAACAATGACATAGATGGTGGGGAACAACGACCTACACGGAGGGGAACAACGACCTAGAATGGCAGGGAACAACGACTTACACGAAGGGAAACAACAACATAGACCAAGAGGAACAACGACCTACACAGAGGGGAACAATAGCCTAGACAGCGGGGAACAACGACTTACACGAAGGGGAACAACGGCATAGACGACGGGGAACAACGAACAACACGGAGGGGAACAACGGCCTAGAATGGCGGGGAACAACAACTTACATGAAGGGGAACAATGACATAGACCGAGAGGAACAACGACCTACACGGAGGGGAACAACAACCTAGACAGCGGGGAACAACGACCAACACGGAGGGGAACAACGGCATAGACGGCGGGGAACATCAACCTAGACAGAGGGGAACAATGGCCTAGACGGAGGGGAACACCAACCTACACAGAGGGGAACAACATTCTAGATGGTGGGGAACAACAACCTAGACAGAGGGGAACAACAACCTAGACAGAGGGGAACACCGACCTACACAGAGGGGAACAACGTTCTAGACGGTGGGGAACTACAATCTATACAAGGGGAACAATAGCCTAGACCGGGGGAACAACAACCTAGATAGTGGGGAACAACAACCTAGACGGGGGGGGGGGACAATGACCTAAACATGGGGAAACAACGACCTACAAGGAGGGGAACAACGGCCTAGACGTAGGTGAACAACGACCTAGACGGGGGGAAACTACAACCTATACAAAGGAAGACAATAGCCTAGAAGGAAAACAATAGCCTAAAAGATAAAATAAATGAAAGGAAAAAAAAAGAAATGAAACACAACATGAAAACATGAAAAATATTAAAAAATGTAAGAAAGAAGAAATAAAAAATGTAAGAAAGAAAAAATAAAATAACAAGAAGCCGTACGTGTAGAAATGAATGTATAGTAAGAAAGAAGAAGAAAAATATATTAATATATAATACTGGTTTAACAAGGTATTAGAAAATAATAATAATAATAATAATAATAATAATAATAAATAAAATGAAACCTTGAAAAGAACAAAATAAAATTGAAAGAAACATATAAAGGAAAAAATTAAAAAAAATCTTAACTATAACTGAAAGCAAGGCGTACCTATAAACAAGAATAGAACGCTCGAGTCACAGGAAGAGACAATGCTCTATAAAACAGTACAAACCAGATCTCGCGTTTAGATAGATAAATGAAATCGGTGTGCAAAGTGAACAAACGTCAGGTCACGTTCCAGCGGCAAGGATCACTTTTGTCTGCTCGAGACCCGCGTTCGAAGTTCGAACCCCTAGTCCGCTCGTTTTTTCGGGAACGCGCTCCGCAAATGGGCCGGCCCACAACCACACGGCTTTCAGCGAACCGGTGTTCCGGCGCGCGCGCGCGCTAGCGAGCAATTTCCCGACGGCGCGGTTTCGTCTTCCTACGTACGATTGGATATATGATGATGGGCCGTTAGATAACCAGGCCTGGTCTGCTGCAGCCATTGTTTCAGCATATACTTACAGGTTTGGGTCCATTTTTGTGCATAATTAAAATGAACAGAAATTTAAATATCATGTTTCTTCTGAAATATTTCTTTCTTTCTTTTGACAATCAATACCACATATATTCATAGCAACAAATAGTACATGGTAGAGATACATGAACTGACTCCAACGATTACAAAATAAAGTTTAAAAGATAGTAACAGATCTTCAAGATCTTTAATTTCTTTCTTCTTGCAGAACACAATCTTATACTTTTCTGAAGGCAGCCAAAGATAGATAACGAACCATAGACCTGTAGATACCGATGAAAGTTCTCCCATAATTTTTTGAGCCGCAATGTCAAGGCTGCGTGCACGCACGCAACCATTAAAGCAGTCATACAACATCGGCAAGAGTACCAACACCAGTAAGTCAGGGAATAATAACCGACTAGCTTTGTCGTCGTCGATGGAGAGCCGAGAGTACGAATCACCATTGTCGAGGACATAGCAGCCGGGACAAAAACTGCGAGGATAATCCTCCTCGCGGCAACAACGACAAAAGATCCAAAATCGGTCTGGCGAAGCAAAATCCGAAGGCCCATACCTAGAAAATTGTGATTGTTCAACACCACCATTGATGCCGGGAAGAAGATCTCGTCGTCGAACAAAAGGCCGAAGATCACTTATTGCAGATGATGCCATCTCCATTGAGGGGAAACCAACAAGAAGGCGGCTACCAAAATTCTAACATAATCTAATGAAAACAATACTTTTCTTCGAAACTCCACGCATAGATCGGGTTCCCCACTCCTCCCGACGCCGGCGAAGCCGACCGGAGGAGAGGGAACCAATCTATGGAGGAGGATGAACTGGAGGCGGCTAGGGTTAAGGCGGTGGCTGAGAGGAGATAAGGGTTCTTCTGAAGTATTTCTAGTATGTTGTTTTATTTGCATGGATATAAACATACTTTTCCAGCATGGTCTCATGGAAAATTATCTCTAGGCCTGCCTATACGGCTATCATAGATTCACGACCACATATACTTTCTAAAAAAATGTAGACTCGCTCCTATGAATGTGTGCACGCAAGTCGCATTTCCAAATATCTGCGTCGGCAGATCTTAAGGTTGCATATGCCACTAAAAGAATAACGATGATTAAATCTTGAAATGAATAAAGGTAATGCAAACACCCGATGATAAGTCTAAATTTGAACTGGGTGTCTTCGTTCCACCAAAGTAACCTAACCACGATGGGGCGAGTCCCGGCCTATTGATGCTTTTCTAAAATTATCAGGCAACAAGTGCAATGAGTTCTGGCTCCCACGATCTGGGTTATAAAGGCTCCACATCTAGGATTATAGGGTAGAGCACCAACCGGATCCGACTAAGTCCTATGCTAAGTAAACTTTATCGTGCACGTCACGGATCTAAGCAACATTGACCATGGGCCGAATCCGACAACCAGACTTCGGGTTGGACTCCTCCACCTTGGTTCTCCGGTAACTAGGCCGCCTAGGCCTCACCACCGTTTGTGGGCCGCCCGGGCTTGCCGGAATTAGGACCCACAATAGTATCCCGAGAGTTCTCCGAGATTACTCATTTTTCAGTCCAGCTCAGCCTGCACATAAATACTCGTCTTTTCTTGGAATGAATAGCAGGTAATATTGAAGAACTCCCAACCTTTAAATCTCCAACCTAGAGTTTAGTTACAAACTTCACATACTTGGCTCCAGGTTGCACTCCTGCCAGCAACTTCGTGAAATTCGCGTGTCTTCCATGGCAAGCTTCCTAAACTCCAGGGCGGAAATTTCGGCATTGATAGATTTCCTAGAAAGTAGATATATCAACACCTAGGACACTTGGCGTTTTCACCGCTCAAGACCTAGTACACGTGGCGTAAATCCAACGGCAGGACCGTTGAGATTCTGCCGTAGGATCCTACACACGCTTCGGTATTTTCGAGACGAACATAATGTGCCAAAGTGGGACAACAGGAGGTCAAATGGATGAAAACTAGGCCCATCGCGTCCACCCGCTTAGGCGCTCTACTAGTGGTCGTTTCCCCCTCAACCGTCAGATCAGCCTCAATCTTGCGCCCACGGACTTCGTATGACCTAAAAACCCAAATATATACTACTGATACGCGTGAAGCACACGTCCGTTGGGACCCCAAGTGGAAGGTATGATGCGTATAGAAGCAAGTTTCCCTCAGTATGAAACCAAGGTTATCGAACCAGTAGGAGCCAAGAAGCACGTGAAGGTTGTTGGTGGAGGAGTGTAGTGCGGCGCAACACCGTTGAAACCGGCGCCAACGTGGAACCCGCACAATACAATCAAGATACTTTGCCCCAACGTAACGAAGTGAGGTTGTCAATCTCACCGACTTGCCGAAAACAAAGGATTAAACGTATCGAGTGGAAGATGGTGTTTGTTTGCAAAGAACGAGAAAGAACAATGATTGCAGTAGAATGTATTCAGATGTAAAAGAATGGACCGGGGTCCACAGTTCACTAGTGGTGTCTCTCCAATAAAATAACTAGCATGCTGGGTGAACAAATTACAGATGGGCAATTGACAAATAAAGATTTAATACATATCAACGATGATTACTATGATATTTAATCAGGGCATTACGACAAAGTACATAGACCGCTATCCAGCATGCATCTATGCCTAAATAATCCACCTTCGGGTTAGCATCCGCACCCCCTCCAGTATTAAGTTGTAAACAACAGATAATTGCATTAAGTATGATGCGTAATGTAATCAACACAAATATCCTTAGACAAAGCATTGATGTTTTATCCCTAGTAGCAACAGCACATCCACAACTGATACGTCTCAAACGTATCTATAATTTCTTATGTTCCATGCTACTTTTATGACAATACTTGAATGTTTTATACATACTTTACAGCATTATTATACATTTTCCGGCACTAACCTATTAACAAGATGCCGAAGTGTCAGTTGCTTTTTTCTGTTTCAGAAATCCTAGTAAGGAAATATTCTCGGAATTGGACGAAATCAAGGCCCAGGGTCCTATTTTTACACGAAGCTTCCAGAAGACCGGAGGGATAACGAAGTGGGGCCACGAGGTGGCCAGACCACAGGGCGGCGCGGCCCAGGCCCTGGCCGCGCGGCCCTATGGTCTGGGCCCCTCGCGTCGCCCCCTGACCTACCCTTCCGCCTACAAATAGCCTTCGTCGCGAAACCCCATGTATTGAGAGCCACGATACGGAAAACATTACTGAGAGGCCGCCGCCGCCAATCCCATCTCGGGGGATTCAGGAGATCGCCTCCGGCACCCTGCCGGAGAGGGGAATCATCACCGGAGGGGCTCTACATCATCATGCCCGCCTCCGGATTGATGTGTGAGTAGTTCATCCTTGGACTATGGGTCCATAGCAGTAGCTAGATGGTTGTCTTCTCCGCATGTGCTATCATTGTTTAGATCTTGTGAGCTGCCTAACATGATCAAGATCATCTATTTGTAATGCTACATGTTGTGTTTGGTGGGATCCGATAAATCTAGAATACTATGTCAAGTTGATTATCAATCTATCATATATGTGTTGTTTATGTTCTTGCATGCTCTCCGTTGCTAGTAGAGGCTCTGGCCAAGTTGATACTTGTAACTTGATGCGCGTAAATGTACACGTCCGTTGGGAACCCCAAGAGGAAGGTATGATGCGCACAATGGCAAGTTTTCCCTCAAAAAGAAACCAAGGTTTAATCGAACCAGGAGGAGCCAAGAAGCACGTTGAAGGTTGATGGTGGCGAAATGTGATGCGGCGCAACAACGAGGGATTCCGGCGCCAACGTGGAATCTCGCACAACAAAACCAAAGTACTTTGCCCCAACGAAACAGTGAGGTTGTCAATCTCACCGGCTTGCTGTAACAAAGGATTAAGCGTATCGAGTGGAAGATGATTGTTTGCAAGAAAACAGTAAAAAACAATTGCAGTAGATTGTATGCTATGTAAGAATAGGACTGATGTCTACGGGAGCTTCTATTCTTGTAGACAGTGTTGGGCCTCCAAGAGCAGAGGTTTGTAGAACAGTAGCAAGTTTCCCTTAAGTGGATTACCCAAGGTTTATCGAACTCAGGGAGGAAGAGGTCAAAGATATCCCTCTCAAGCAACCCCTGTAATCACAAAGCAAGAAGTCTCTTGTGTCCCCAACACACCAAATACACTTGTCGAGTGTATAGGTGTACTAGTTCGGCGAAGAGATAGTGAAATACAAGTAATATGGATGTATATGAGTGGTAATAGCAATCTGAATAAAATATGGCAGCGAGTAAACATGCAACAAGACGAGTAAACAAACGGAGATTCGATGCTTGGAAGCAAGGCCTAGGGATCCTCGCTTTCACTAGTGGACACTCTCAACAATGATCACATAATAAGACTACTCTACACCCTTTTGTTGGATGATGAACACATTGCGTAGGATTACACGAACCCTCAATGCCGGAGTTAACAAGCTCCACAATTCAATGTTCATATTTAAATAACCTTAGAGTGTAAGATAGATCAATACGACTAAACCAAGTACTAACATAGCATGCACACTGTCACCTTCATGCTTATGTAGGAGGAATAATACACATCAATACCATCATAGCAATAGTTAACTTCGCAATCTACAAGAGATCATGATCATAGCATAAACCAAGTACTAACACGAGTGCACAAACTGTCACCATTACACCGTGTAGGAGGAATAAAACTACTTTAATAACATCACTAGAGTAGCACATAGATGATATTCAACTAGATCACATAAAGAGAGAGATGAACCACATAGCTACGATGGAGCCCTCGGCCCGGGGGTGAATTACTCCCTCCTCATCATGGAGACAGCGATGGCGGTGAAGACGGCGGTGGAGATGACTCCGGGGGCAATTCCCCGTCCGGCAGGGTGCCGGAACAGAGACTTCTGTCCCCCGAATCTTGATTTCGCGATGGCGGCGGCTCTGGAAGGTTTTCTCGGGTCTCGTCTTCTCCGTCGGGGTTTTTAGGTCAGGACCTTTAAATAGGCGAAAGGGGAGCCTCGGAGGGGCACCAGGGTGCCCTCACCACCAGGTGGCGCGGCCAGGCCCGGGCCCGCGCCCAGTGTGGTGTGGGGCCCCCCGGCCCATCTCCGGCCCCTCTTCGGTGATCCGGAAGCTTCCGGGAAAAATAGGAACCCGGGCGTTCATTTCGTCCAATTCCGAGAATATTTCGTTACTAGGATTTCCGAAACCAAAAACGGCAGAAAACAGAACCGGCACTTCGGCATCTTGTTAATAGGTTAGTTCCGGAAAATGCGTAAATACGACATATAATGTGCATAAAACATGTAGGTATCATCAATAAAGTAGCATGGAACATAAGAAATTATCGATACGTTGGAGACGTATCGGCATCCCCAAGCTTAGTTCTCGCTTCGTCCCGAGCAGGTAAAACGATAACAAAGATAATTTCTTATGTGACATGCCATCATAACCTTGATCATACTATTGTAAAGCACATGAGATGAATGCAGAGATTAGAAGCAATGATGAAGATAATGAGTAAACAAATGAATCATATAACAAAGACTTTTCATGAATAATACTTTCAAGACAAGCATCAATAAGTCTTGCATAAGAGTTAACTCATAAGCAATAAATTCTTAGTAGAAAGCTTTGAAACAACACAAAGGAAGATATAAGTTTCAGCGGTTGCTTTCAACTTTAACATGTATATCTCATGGATAATTGTCAACACAAAGTAATATAACAAGTGCAATAGGTAAACATGTAAGAATCAATGCACACAATTTACACAAGTGTTTGCTTCTAAGATAGAAAGAATAGGTAAACTGACTCAACAATAAAGTAAAAGAAAGGTCCTTCAAAGAGGAAAGCATCGATTGCTATGTTTGTGCTAGAGCTTTGATTTTGAAAACATATAGAGAGCATAAAAGTAAAGTTTTGAGAGGCGTTTGTTGTTGTCAACGAATGGTAGCGGGTACTCTAACCCCCTTGCCGGATGATACGTCTCCAACGTATCGATAATTTCTTATGTTCCATGCTACTTTATTGATGATACCTACATGTTTTATGCACACTTTATGTCATATTTGTGCATTTTCTGGAACTAACCTATTAACAAGATGCCGAAGTGCCGGTTCCTCGTTTTCTCGCTGTTTTTGGTTTAGAAATCCTAGTAACGAAATATTCTCGGAATCGGACGAAATCACCGCCCAGGTTCCTATTTTTCCCGGAAGCTTCCAGATCACCGAAGAGGGGCCAGAGATGGGCCAGGGGGCCCCACACCACACTTGGGCGCGGGCCAGGGCTCGGCTGCGCCACTCGGTGGTGAGGGCACCCCGGTGCCCCTCCGAGGCTCCCCTTTCGCCTATTTAAAGGTCCCGACCTAAAAACCCCGACGCAGAGGAAGCCACGGTACGCGAAACCATCCGGAGCCGCCGCCATCGCGAAGCCAAGATCCGGGGACAGGAGTCTCTGTTCCGGCACCCTGCCGGACGGGGAAGTGCCACCGGAAGGCTTCTCCATCGACACCGCTGCCATCTCCACCGCCATCTTCATCACCGCTGCTGCTCCCATGAGGAGGAGTAGTTCTCCATCGAGGCTCGGGGCCGTACCGGTAGCTATGTGGTTCATCTCTCTCCTATGTACTTCAATACAATAATCTCATGAGCTGCCTTACATGATTGAGATTCATATGAGTTTTGTATCACTATTCATCTATGTGCTACTCTAGTGATGTTATTAAAGTACTCTATTCCTCCTCCATGTGTGTAAAGGTGACGAGTGTGTGCACCGTGTGAGTACTTGGCGTAGGCTATGATTATGATCTCTTGTAGATTATGAAGTTAACTATTACTATGATGGTATTGATGTGATCTATTCCTCCTACCTGGCGTGAAGGTGACAGTGTGCATGCTATGTTAGTACTTGGTTTAGTCGTATCGATCTTTCTTGCACTCTAAGGTTATTTAAATATGAACATCTAATTGTGGAGCTTGTTAACTCCGGCATTGAGGGTTCGTGTAATCCTACGCAATGTGTTCATCATCCAACAAGAGAGTGTAGAGTATGCATTTATCTATTCTGTTATGTGATCAATGTTGAGAGTGTCCACTAGTGAAAGTCTAATCCCTAGGCCTTGTTCCTAAATACTGCTATCGCTGCTTGTTACTGTTTTACTGAGTTACTACTGCTGCGTTACTACTGCTTGTTTACTTCCTGCAATATTACTACCATCAACTGCACGCCAGCGAGCTATTTTCTGGCGCCGTACTACTGCTCATATTCATTCATACCACTTGTATTTCACTATCTCTTCGCCGAACTAGTGCACCTATTAGGTGTGTTGGGGACACAAGAGACTTCTTGCTTTGTGGTTGCAGGGTTGCATGAGAGGGATATCTTTGACCTCTTCCTCCCCGAGTTCGATAAACCTTGGGTAATCCACTTAAGGGAAACTTGCTCGCTGTTCTACAAACCTCTCGCTCTTGGAGGCCCAACACTGTCTACAAGAATAGAAGTACCCGTAGACATCAAGCACTTTTCTCGGCGCCGTTGCCGGGAGGAAAGGTAAAAGGCACTCATACTTCGGTTCCAGGTAACAGTACTTTTCTGTCGCCATTGTGTGTGTGCTCGAAGCTATTTCCTTTAGACTCTGCAATTGCGACATTTGGTTTCTTGTTTACACTAGTTAAGCATAATGGACAACAAAGAGCTTTTTATTCTATTTCCTGATTTAAGACATGGATGGTTTGATGCGAAAATTAAAAAACCCATGGAACATATTAATATGAATGCTTTGAACACTATTGTTGCTAATGCTATGGAAAATTCTAAGCTTGGGGAAGCTGGCTTTGATGAGCATGATATTTTTAGTCCCCCAAGCATTGAGGAGAAAATTTACTTTGATGATACTTTGCCTCCCATTTATGATGATTATAATGATAGTAGTCTTTTGTTACCACCTGTTATGGAGGATAAATTTGATTATGATTACAATATACCTCCTATATTTGATAGCTACTTTGTTGAACTTGCTCCCACTACAATTAATAAGAATGACTATGCTTATGTTGGGAGTAGTAATTATTTTATGCATGAGACTCATGATAAGAATGCTTTATGTGATAGTTATATTGTTGAGTTTGCTCATGATGCTACTGAAAGTTATTATGAGAGAGTAAAATATGGTTGTAAAAAATTTCATGTTACTAAAACACCTCTCTATGTGCTGAAATTTAAGAAGCTACACTTGTTTTATCTTCCTATGCTTGTTACTTTGCTCTTCATGAACTTGTTTATTTACAAGATTCCTATGCATAGGAAGCATGTTAGAC
This sequence comes from Lolium rigidum, assembly GCF_022539505.1. Classification (NCBI taxonomy): domain Eukaryota; kingdom Viridiplantae; phylum Streptophyta; class Magnoliopsida; order Poales; family Poaceae; genus Lolium; species Lolium rigidum. Next base: position 38,667,167 of record NC_061508.1, on the reverse strand, counting down.
TTAAATGTGTTTTGAATTTGCCTCTTGATGCTCTCTTTTGCTTCAACTTCTATTTCTTGCGAGTGCATCATTAAAACTGCTCGAGCCCATCTTAATGGCTATAAAGAAAGAACTTCTTGGGAGATAACCCATGTGTTTATTTTACTACAGCAATTTTTGTTTTGTTGAGTCTTGGAAGTTGTTTACTACTGTAGCAACCTCTCATTATCATGTTTTTGTGCCAAGTAAAGTTTCTATGTTAAAGTTGATGTTATATTTGGGATCGCTGCGCAGAAACAGCATTGCTTGTCTGTCACGAATCTGGGCACAGGTCTCTGTAGAAAATTCGAAAAAATCTGCCAATTTACGAGCGTGATCCTCAGATATGTACGCAACTTTCATTAGTTTTGAGTTTTTCCATTTGAGCAAGTCTGGTGCCATCTTTAAATTCGTCTTTACGGACTGTTCTGTTTTTGACAGATTCTGCCTTTTATTTCGCATTGCCTCTTTTGCTATGTTGGATTTATTTCTTTGATCCATTAATGTCCAGTAGCTTTATGCAATGTCCAGAAGTGTAAAGAATTATTGTGTCACCTCTGAACATGTGAATTTTTGATTATGCACTAACCCTCTAATGAGTTTGCTTGAAGTTTGGTGTGAAGGAAGTTTTCAAGAGTCAAGAGAGGAGTATGATATACTATGATCAAGAGGAGTGAAAGCTCTAAGCTTGGGGATGCCCCCGTGGTTCACCCCTGCATATTCTAAGAAGACTCAAGTGTCTAAGCTTGGGGATGCCCAAGGCATCCCCTTCTTCATCGACAACATTATCAGGTTCCTTCTCTTGAAACTATATTTTTATTCGGTCACATCTTATGTTATTTACTTGGAGCGTCTGTGTGCTTTTATTTTTTTTTGTTTTATTATCTTAGTTCTCTGAATAAGTTCATCCTTGTGTGGGAGAGAGACACGCTCCGCTGGTTCGTGTGAACACATGTGTTCTTAGCTCATAATATTCATGGCGAAGTTTCTTCTTCGTTAAATTGTTATATGGTTGGAATTGAAAAATGCTACATGTAGTAATTCTAAAATGTCTTGGATAATGTGATACTTGGCAATTGTTGTGCTCATGTTTAAGCTCTTGCATCATATACTTTGCACCCATTAATGAAGAAATACATAGAGCTTGCTAAAATTTGGTTTTGCATAATTGGTCTCTCTAAGGTCTAGATAATTTCTAGTATTGAGTTTTGAACAACAAGGAAGACGGTGTAGAGTCTTATAATGTTTACAATATGTCTTTTATGTGAGTTTTGCTGCACCGGTTCATCCTTGTGTTTGTTTCAAATAACCTTGCTAGCCTAAACCTTGTATCGAGAGGGAATACTTCTCATGCATCCAAAATCCTTGAGCCAACCACTATGCCATTTGTGTCCACCACACCTACCTACTACATGGTATTTCTCCGCCATTCCAAAGTAAATTGCTTGAGTGCTACCTTTAAAATTCCATCATTTACCTTTGCAATATATAGCTCATGGGACAAAATAGCCTTAAAAACTATCGTAGTATTGAATATGTACTTATGCACTTTATCTCTTATTAAGTTGCTTGTTGTGCGATAACCATGCTTCAGGGAATGCCATCAACTATTCTTTGTTGAATATCATGTGAGTTGCTATGCATGTCCAGTCTTGTCCGAAGGATCTATCACCTTAATGATTGGAGCATGCAAATTGTTAGAGAAGAACATTGGGCCGCTAACTAAAGCCATGAATCATGGTTGAAGTTTCAGTTTTGGACATATATCCTCAATCTCATATGAGAATAATAATTGTTGCTACATGCTTATGCATTAAAGAGGAGTCCATTATCTGTTGTCCATGTTGTCCGGTATGGATGTCTAAGTTGAGAATAATCAAAGCGAGAAATCCAAAATGCGAGCTTTCTCCTTAGACCTTTGTACAGGCGGCATGGAGGTACCCCTTTGTGACACTTGGTTGAAACATGGCATTGCAAAGATCCGGTAGTCCAAGCTAAGTAGGACAAGGTGCGGGCACTATTAGTACACTATGCATGAGGCTTGCAACTTGTAAGATATAATTTACATAACTCATATGCTTTATTACTACCGTTGACAAAATTGTTTCATGTTTTCAAAATAAAAGCTCTAGCACAAATACAGCAATCGATGCTTTCCTCTTTGAAGGACCATTCTTTTACTTTTATTGTTGAGTCGGTTTACCTATCTCCCTCCACCTTAAGAAGCAAACACTTGTGTGAGCTGTGCATTGATTCCTACATACTTGCATATTGCACTTGTTATATTACTTTATGTTGACAATATCCATGAGATATACATGTTATAAGTTGAAAGCAACCGCTGAAACTTAATCTTCCTTTGTGTTGCTTCAATACCTTTACTTTGATTTATTGCTTTATGAGTTAACTCTTATGCAAGACTTATTGATGCTTGTCTTGAAGTACTATTCATGAAAAGTCTTTGCTTTATGATTCATTTGTTTACTCATGTCATTACCATTGTTTTGATCGCTGCATTCATTACATATGTTTACAATAGTATGATCAAGGTTATGATGGCGTGTCACTTAAGAAATTATCTTTGTTATCGTTTTACCTGCTCGGGACGAGTAGAACTAAGCTTGGGGATGCTGATACGTCTCCAACGTATCGATAATTTCTTATGTTCCATGCTACTTTATTGATGATACCTACATGTTTTATGCACACTTTATGTCATATTTGTGCATTTTACGGAACTAACCTATTAACAAGATGCTGAAGTGCCGGTTCATGTTTTCTCGCTGTTTTTGGTTTCGGAAATCCTAGTAACGAAATATTCTCGGAATCGGACGAAATCACCGCCCGGGTTCCTATTTTTCCCGGAAGCTTCCGGATCACCGAAGAGGGCCAGAGATGGGCCGGGGGGCCCACACCACACTTGGGCGCGGGCCGGGGCCTAGCCGCGCCACTCGGTGGTGAGGGCACCCCGGTGCCCCTCCGAGGCTCCCCTTTCGCCTATTTAAAGGTCCCGACCTAAAAACCCCGACGAGAGGAAGCCATGCGTACGCGAAACCATCCAGAGCCGCCGCCATCGCGAAGCCAAGATGCGGGGACGGAGTCTCTGTTCCGGCACCTGCCGGACGGGGAAGTGCCCCGGAAGGCTTCTCCATCGACACCGCTTGCCATCTCCACCGCCATCTTCATCACCGCTGCTTGCTCCCATGAGGAGGAGTAGTTCTCCATCGAGGCTCGGGGCTGTACCGGTAGCTATGTGGTTCATCTCTCTCCTATGTACTTCAATACAATAATCTCATGAGCTGCCTTACATGATTGAGATTCATATGAGTTTTGTATCACTATTCATCTATGTGCTACTCTAGTGATGTTATTAAAGTACTCTATTCCTCCTCCATGTGTGTAAAGGTGACAGTGTGTGCACCGTGTGAGTACTTGGCGTAGGCTATGATTATGATCTCTTGTAGATTATGAAGTTAACTATTACTATGATGGTATTGATGTGATCTATTCCTCCTACACGGCGTGAAGGTGACAGTGTGCATGCTATGTTAGTACTTGGTTTAGTCGTATCGATCTTTCTTGCACTCTAAGGTTATTTAAATATGAACATCTAATTGTGGAGCTTGTTAACTCCGGCATTGAGGGTTCGTGTAATCCTACGCAATGTGTTCATCATCCAACAAGAGAGTGTAGAGTATGCATTTATCTATTACGTTATGTGATCAATGTTGAGAGTGTCCACTAGTGAAAGTCTAATCCCTAGGCCTTGTTCCTAAATACGCTATCGCTGCTTGTTACTTGTTTTGCTGATTTACTACTGTCTGCGTTACTATCGCTTGTTTACTTCTGCAATATTACTACCATCAGCTGCACGCCGGCGAGCTATTTTACGGCGCCGTACTACTGCTCATATTCATTCATACCACTTGTATTTCACTATCTCTTCGCCGAACTAGTGCACCTATTAGGTGTGTTGGGGACACAAGAGACTTCTTGCTTTGTGGTTGCGGGGTTGCATGAGAGGGATATCTTTGACCTCTTCCTCCCTGAGTTCGATAAACCTTGGGTAATCCACTTAAGGGAAACTTGCTGCTGTTCTACAAACCTCTGCTCTTGGAGGCCCAACACTGTCTACAAGAATAGAAGTACCCGTAGACATCACCAGACAAACCTTCAAAGAGCGGCTCCCATTTTATTTTTATTTTTGTGTGGCACTCCTTCCAACCTTTCTTTCACAAACCATGGCTAACCGAATCCTCGGGTGCCTGCCAACAATCTCATACCATGAAGGAGTGCCTTTTTATTTTAGTTTTATTATGATGACACTCCTCCCCACCTTTGCTTTCTCAAGCCATGGCTAACCGAATACTTCGGGTGCCGTCCAACAATCACATACCATGGAGGAGTGTCTATTTTTGTTAATTAATTTGGGATCGGGAATCCCATTGCCGGCTCTTTTTGCAAAATTATTAGATAAGCGGATGAAGCCACTAGTCCATTGGTGAAAGTTGCCTAACAAGATTGAAAGATAAACACCACATACTTCCTCATGAGCTATAAAACATTGACACAAATCAGAGGTGATAACTTTTGAAATGTTTAAAGGTAGCACTCAAGCAATTTACTTTGGAATGGCGGAGAAATACCATGTAGTAGGTAGGTATGGTGGACACAAATGGCATAGTGGTTGGCTCAAGGATTTTGGATGCATGAGAAGTATTCCCTCTCTATACAAGGTTTAGGCTAGCAAGGTTATTTGAAGCAAACTCAAGTATAAAATGGTGCAGCAAGACTCACATATAAACATATTGTAAGCATTATAAGACTTTACATCGTCTCCTTGTTGTTCAAACACCTCAACCAGAAAATATCTAGACTTAGAGAGACCAATCATGCAAACCAAATTTTAACAAGCTCTATGTAATTATTCATTAATGGGTACAAGGTACATGATGCAAGAGCTTAAACAAGATCTATATGAGCACAACAATTGCTAGGTATCACATTATTCAAGATATTACACCAATTACTACATGTAGCATTTCCCGTTTCCAATCATATAACAATTAACGAAGCAGTTTCAACCTTCGCCATGAAAATTAAAAGCTAAGAACACATGTGTTCATACGAACCAGCGGAGCGTGTCTCTCTCCCAAACAATCATTTATTCAAACAAAAAACAAAAACAAAAACATACAGACGCTCCAAGTAAAGTACATAAGATGTGACCGAATAAAAATATAGTTTCAAGAGAAGGAACACGATACTTTGTCGATGAAGAAGGGGATGCCTTGGGCATCCCCAAGCTTAGATGCTTGGGTCTTCTTGAAATATGCAGGGATGAACCACCGGGGCATCCCCAAGCTTAGACTTTTCATTCTTCTTGATCGTAGTATATCATCCTCCTCTCTTGACCCTTGAAAACTTCCTTCACACCAAACTTCAAGCAAACTCATTAGAGGGTTAGTGCATAATCAAAAATTCACATGTTCAGAGGTGACACAAACATTTTTTTCACTTCTGGACATTGCATAAAGCTACTGTACATTAATGGATCAAAGAAATGAATCCAACATAGCAAAAGAGGCAATGCGAAATAAAAGGCAGAATCTGTCAAAAACAGAACAGTCCGTAAAGACGAATTTTAAAATGGCACCAGACTTGCTCAAATGGAAAAACTCAAAACTAATGAAAGTTGCGTACATATCTGAGGATCACGCTCGTAAATTGGCAGATTTTTTCGAATTTTCTACAGAGGCCTGTGCCCAGATTCGTGACAGACAGCAATGCTGTTTCTGCGCAGCGATCCCAAATATAATATCAACTTTGACATAGAAACTTTACTTGGCACAAAAACATGATAAGGAGAGGTTGCTACAGTAGTAAACAACTTTCAAGACACAAATATAAAACAAAGTACTGTAGCAAAATAACACATGGGTTATCTTTCAAGAAGTTCTTTCTTTATAGCCATTAAGATGGGCTTAGCAGTTTTAATGATGCATTCGCAAGAATTAGTATTTGAAGCAAAAGAGAGCTTCAAGAGGCAAATTCAAAACACGTTTAAGCCTAACATGCTTCCTATGCAGAGGAATCTTGTACACAAATGAATTCATGAAAAACAAAGTGACAAGCATAAGAGGATAAAACACGAGTAACTTCAAGATTCTCAACATAAAGAGGGGAAACTTAATATTATTAAGATGCATATAGCCATATTTCCCTCTCTCATAATAACTTTCAGTAGCATCATTGATGAGATCCACAATATACCCATCACTTAAAACATTCTTATCATGGTTCATATGCATAGAAGTATCATTAATTTTGGCATAAGAAGAGTTATTCTCATTAATAGTAATTGGAGCAAGATTATTATCAAGAATTTGAACATGGTAAACAAGTTGCATATTAAAAGAATTGTTTTTGGTAATCCAATCATGACTATGACAAGTTTCGTAAGGATAGTTATAACCTATATCATAGCATTCTTTATAATAATCATCAAAGATCGGAGGCACAGTGTCATCATAAGAAATAGAATAGTTATCTTTCACAGTCGATTTATATATGATCATACCATCATTGTTATTAGAAGGAGATGTATCAAGAACATAATGACCAGTAGAAAAAGGATTTTCAAACACCTCTTCCCCAAGCTTAGAGCTTTCTATATCATTATGGGAGGAAGCATGGATAGCACTGACACTATGGCAATTATTATCATTTTCAGAATTAGTTTCCCAGAGATTTGTAATATCAAAAGTAGTATGCTCATTCAAATCATGATTGCTAATGTATGTAAAGGGCATAGGAAGATCATCGTATTCAGATTCGTTATCACAATAATCATTAGGAGCAACATACTTACGGTTACCTAGCGTTATCTCATTCACGCGGGGATACGCCGTTACCTCTTTCTTTTTATTCTCTCTCTCTTCTTCTTCTTCTTCTTCTTCGTTCCCTTCTTCTTCTTCTTCTTCTCTTCTTCCCTCTCCTCGCTCCCTTCTTTAGGAGGAAGAGGCTTGAAGGGTGGCTTGTCCGCATAACTCGATTTACTTTTAGAAACAATAGAAGAAACTTGGGAGGATCCCTCCTTTTCATTAATTAATTGAAAACACACAGCGGTCCTATCATATTTTGGCAAGGTGTCATCTTCTAAAATATTCACGTATGTAAGTATTTGTATGGCAATTATTAATGCGATAAGAAAAACACCCATGCGGGACATCATCAATATCAAGATCGTTAATATTTAACAAAGAAATTTTTCTTGATAACTCTTCACATTTCAAAAATAAGGTAAGTTCATCATGCTGATTAGGAATGATTTCATCATCACAATACAAATTTGCAGCACTCATGGGGTTCGAATTATCATTGGAGGAGCATTGAAAATTAAAATGACCAACTCTATGGCAAAGTTCACAAATAAAAGGATAGAGGGCACACACTTTTTCTCCAAGATCATCTAGAGCTCTAGACCACTTTCTAGTTTTTTCATTTACGTGATGGATACAATATTCATCTTCTATTTGATTAATTCCACAAGGTCTATGTATTCCACAAAAATTAACATGCTTATAGGAAATAGCATTCTTAGGAGTTTGAGCACGC
>NC_061508.1:38565018-38659432 GCF_022539505.1 Lolium rigidum | reverse complement strand
CTTTGATTTTGTAGAAACACTTACACCCGAACACCTTGAAGTATGAGATATTAGGCTTGTTCCCGGTGAGTATTTCATATGGAGTCTTGTTCAAGCCCTTGCGGAGATAGAGCCGGTTAGAGGAGTGGCAAGCGGTGGAGATGGCTTCCGCCCAAAAGTTATAGCGGGATTTATACTCTGCCATCATAGATCTTGCCATATCCATAAGAGTCCGGTTCTTCCTCTCCGCAACACCATTTTGTTGAGGGGTGTAAGCAGTGGAATATTGACGTCGAATCCCCTCATCACTAAGAAAATCATTGAGTGTATAGTTCTTGAACTCGGAGCCGTTGTCACTTCTTATTTCCATAATGAGGAGATTGTGTTGGCGTTGCACCTCGGTAGCAAAGTCAATGAATATTTGTTGAGTCTCATCTTTCGTCTTGAGAAAGTAGACCCAAGTATATCTTGAGTAGTCATCAACAATCACCAAGCAATGTTTCTTCGCACCAAGACTTGCATGAGTGACGGGATGATACGTCTCCGACGTATCGATAATTTCTTATGTTCCATGCCACATTATTGATGATATCTACATGTTTTATGCATACTTTATGTCATATTTATGCATTTTCCGGCACTAACCTATTAACGAGATGCCGAAGAGCCGATTGCTTCGTTTTCTGCTGTTTTTGGTTTCAGAAATCCTAGTAAGGAAATATTCTCGGAATTGGACGAAATCAACGCCCAGGGGCCTATTTTTACACGAAGCTTCCAGAAGACCGGAGGACTTACGAAGTGGGGCCACGAGGCGCCGCCACAATAGGGCGGCGCGGCCTGGGCCTTGGCCACGCGGCCCTGGCGTGTGGGGCCCTCGTGTGGCCCCCTGACCTGCCCTTCCGCCTACTTAAAGCCTCCGTCGCGAAACCCCCAGTACCGAGAGCCACGATACAGAAAACCTTCCAGAGACGCCGCCGCCGCCAATCCCATCTCGGGGGATTCAGGAGATCGCCTCCGGCACCCTGCCGGAGAGGGAATCATCTCCCGGAGGACTCTTCACCGCCATGGTCGCCTCCGGAGTGATGAGTGAGTAGTTCACCCCTGGACTATGGGTCCATAGCAGTAGCTAGATGGTCGTCTTCTCCTTATGTGCTTCATTGTCGGATCTTGTGAGCTGCCTAACATGATCAAGATCATCTATCCGTAATGCTATATGTTGTGTTTGTTGGGATCCGATGGATAGAGAATACTATGTTATGTTGATTATCAATCTATTACCTATGTGTTGTTTATGATCTTGCATGCTCTCCGTTATTAGTAGAGGCTCGGCCAAGTTTTTACTCTTAACTCCAAGAGGGAGTATTTATGCTCGATAGTGGGTTCATGCCTCCATTAAATGCGGGACGGTGACAAAAAGTTCTAAGGTTGTGGATGTGCTTGTTGCCACTAGGGATAAAACATTGATGCTATGTCCGAGGATGTAGTTATTGATTACATTACGCACCATACTTAATGCAATTGTCCGTTGTTTGCAACTTAATACTTGGAAGGGGTTCGGATGATAACTCGAAGGTGGACTTTTTAGGCATAGATGCATGCTGGATAGCGGTCTATGTACTTTGTCGTAATGCCCAATTAAATCTTACTATACTCATTATATCATGTATGTGCATGGTCATGCCCTCTCTATTTGTCAATTGCCCAACTGTAATTTGTTCACCCAACATGCTATTTATCTTATGGGAGAGACACCTCTAGTGAACTGTGGACCCCGGTCCATTCTTTTACATCGAATACAATCTACTTGCAATACTTGTTCTACTATTTTCTCGCAAACAATCATCATCCACACTATACATCTAATCCTTTGTTACAGCAAGCCGGTGAGATTGACAACCTCACCTGTTTCGTTGGGACAAAGTACTTTGGTTGTGTTGTGCGGGTTCCACGTTGGCGTCGGAATCCCCGGTGTTGCGCCGCACTACATCCCGCCGCCATCAACCTTCGACGTGCTTCTTGACTCCTACTCGGTTCGATTAAACCTTGGTTTCTTACCGAGGAAACTTCTCGTTGTGCGCATCACACCTTCCTCTTGGGGTTCCCAAAGGACGTGTTAACTACACGCATCAAGCAAATTTCTGGCGCCGTTGCCGGGGAGATCAAGACAAGCTGCAAGGGAGTCTCCACTTCCAATCTCTTTACTTTGTTTTTGTCTTGCTTTATACTACTTTGTTTGCTGCACTAAAACAAAACACACAAAAAATAGTTGCAACTTTACTTTATTTACTACTTTGTTTGCTGCATTATATCAAAACACAAAAAAATTAGTTGCTAGTTTTACTTTATTTACTGTCTTGTTCTCCATATTAAAAACACAAAAAAATTAGTTACTTGCATTTACTTTATTTAGTTTGCTTTATTTACTACTGCTAAAATGGGTACTGTTTGAGAATACTAAGTTGTGTGACTTCACTAGCAAAAATAATAATGATTTCCTATGCACACCTATTGCTCCACCTCTCTGACGAGAATTCTTTGAAATTAAACACTGCTTTACTGAATCTTGTTATGAGAGAGCAATTTTCCGGTGTTAGTTCTGATGATGCTGCTGCCCATCTTAATAATTTTGTTGAACTATGTGAAATGCAAAAGTATAAGGATGTAGATGGTGACATTATAAAATTAAAATTGTTTCCTTTCTCCTTAAGAGGAAGAGCTAAAGATTGGTTGCTATCTCTGCCTAGAAATAGTATTGATTCTTGGACTAAATGTAAAGATGCTTTTATTGGTAGATATTATCCTCCCGCTAAAATTATATCTTTGAGAAGTAGCATAATGAATTTCAAGCAATTAGATAATGAACATGTTGCTCAAGCATGGGAGAGAATGAAATCTTTGGTAAAGAATTGCCCAACCCATGGACTGACTACTTGGATGATCATCCAAACCTTTTATGAAGGATTGAATTTTTCTTCGCGGAACCTATTGGATTCAGCTGCTGGAGGTACCTTTATGTCCATCACTTTGGGGGCGGCAACAAAGCTTCTTGATGATATGATGACAAATTACTCTGAATGGCACACGGAAAGAGCTCCACAAGGTAAGAAGGTAAATTCGTTGAAGAAACCTCCTCCTTGAGTGATAAGATTGATGCTATTATGTCTATGCTTGTGAATGGTAGATCTAATGTTGATCCTAATAATGTTCCTTTAGCTTCATTGGTTGCCCAAGAAGAACATGTTGATGTGAAATTCATTAAAAATAATAATTTCAACAACAATGCTTATAGGAATAATTCTAGTAACAACTATAGGCCATATCCTGCTGCTAATGGTAATAGTTATGGTAATTCTTATGGGAATTCTTACAAAAATAATAGGAGTGTACCCCCTGGTCTTGAAGCCATGCTTAAAGAATTTGTTAGTACACAAACTGCTTTTAACAAATCTGTTGAGGAAAAGCTCGATAAAATTGATATTCTCGCTTCTAAGGTTGATAGTCTTGCCTCTGATGTTGATCTTTTAAAATTGAAAGTCATGCCTAATAAGGATATTGATAATAAGATTGTTACTACAGCAAATGCCATCCAAGTTCGAATTAATGAGAATATTAGATTGATGGCTGAATTGCATGCTAGGTGGGAAAGAGAAGAAAATGAAAAACTAGCTAAAGAGAATAATGTAGCTAAAGTTTGGACTATTACCACCACTAGTAATGTTAATTATTCACATGTTGCTACACCTCCTACTATCAATGGTAAAATAATTGGTGTTGGCAATGTTACTACTCCTAGTGCAAAGCGTGCAAAATTGCCTGAAACTGCTAAAACTGCTGAAATTGATAAAACTGCTGAAATTTTTCAAAATATTGGGGATAATGCTCCCATTGCTGTAGATCATAATGGTTTAGACTTTGATGATTGTCACATCTCTAAAGTTATAAAGTTCTTCCAAAAGCTTGCTAAAAGTCCTAATGCTAGTGCTATAAATTTGGCCTTTACAAAACATATTACAAATGCTCTCATAAAAGCTAGAGAGGAGAAACTAAAACTTGAAACTTCTATTCCTAGAAAGTTAGAAGATGGTTGGGAGTCCATCATTAAGATGAGGGTCAATGATTTTGATTGTAATGTTTTATGTGATCTTGGTGCAAGTATTTCCGTTATGCCTAAGAAAATCTATAATATGCTTGACTTGCCACCATTGAAAAATTGTTATTTGGATGTTAATCTTGCTGATCATTCTACAAAGAAACCTTTGGGGAGAGTTTATAATGTTCACATTACCGTTAACAATAACCTTGTCCCCGTTGATTTTGTTGTCTTGGATATTGAATGCAATGCATCTTGTCCCATTATATTGGGAAGACCTTTTCTTGAACTGTTGGTGCCACCATTGATATGAATGAAGGTAATATTAAATATCAATTTCCTCTCAAGAAAGGTATGGAACACTTCCCTAGAAAGATAATGAAGTTACCTTATGATTCTATTATTAGAACAAATTATGATGTTGATACTTCGTCTCTTGATAACACTTGATATACACTTTCTGCGCCTAGCTGAAAGGCGTTAAAGAAAAGCGCTTATGGGAGACAACCCATGTTTTTACTACAGTACTTTTATTTTATATTTGAGTCTTGGAAGTTGTTACTACTGTAGCAACCTCTCCTTATCTTAGTTTTGTGCATTGTTGTGCCAAGTAAAGTCTTTGATAGTAAGGTTCATACTAGATTCGGATTACTCGCGCAGAACATGATTTCTTTTCTGTCACGAATCTGGGGCTAATTCTCTGTAGGTAACTCAGAAAATTATGCCAATTTACTTGAGTGATCCTCAGATATGTACGCAACTTTCATTCAATTTGAGCATTTTCATCTGAGCAAGTCTGGTGCCTCAATAAAATTCGTATTTACGAACTGTTCTGTTTTGACAGATTCTGCCTTTTATTTCGCATTGCCTGTTTTGCTATGCTTGATGGATTTTTCTATTCCATTGACTTTCATTAGCTTTGTACAATGTAAATAAGTGTTAATAATGATTATGTCACCTCTGGACATGTAAATTTTAATTGTGCACTAACCCTCTAATGAGTTGTTTTGAGTTTGGTGTGGGGGAAGTTTTCAAGGATCAAGAGAGGGAGATGATACAGTATGATCAAGGAGAGTGAAAGATATAAGCTTGGGGATGCCCCGGTGGTTCACCCCTGCATATTTTAAGAAGACTCAAACGTCTAAGCTTGGGGATTCCCAAGGCATCCCCTTCTTCATCGACAACATTATCAGGTTCCTCCCCTGAAACTATATTTTTATTCCATCACATCTTATGTGCTTTGTTTGGAGCGTCGGTTTGTTTTTGTTTTTGTTTTTGTTTGAATAAAATGGATCCTAGCATTCATTGTGTGGGAAGAGACACGCTCCGCTGTTGCATATGGACAAATATGTCCTTAGGCTTTACTCATAATATTCATGGCGAAGGTTGAATCTTCTTCGTTAAATTGTTATATGGTTGGAATCGGGAAATGCTACATGTAGTAATTCTAAAATGTCTTGAATAATTTGATACTTGGCAATTGTTGTGCTCATGTTTAAGCTCTTGCATCATATAGTTTGCACCTATTAATGAAGAAATACATAGAGCTTGCTAAAATTTGATTTGCATAATTGGTCTCTCTAAAGTCTAGATAATTTCTAGTATTGAGTTTGAACAACAAGGAAGACAGTGTAGAGTATTATAATGTTTACAATATGTCTTTTATGTGAGTTTTGCTGCACCGGTTCATCCTTGTGTTTGTTTCAAATAACCTTGCTAGCCTAAACCTTGTATCGAGAGGGAATACTTCTCATGCATCCAAAATCCTTGAGCCAACCACTATGCCATTTGTGTCCACCATACCTACCTACTACATGGTATTTCTCCGCCATTCCAAAGTAAATTGCTTGAGTGCTACCTTTAAAATTTCTATCCTTTACCTTTGCAATATATAGCTCATGGGACAAATAGCTTAAAAACTATTGTGGTATTGAATATGTACTTATGCACTTTATCTCTTATTAAGTTGTTTGTTGTGCGATAACCATGTTCCTGGGGACGCCATCAACTACTCTTTGTTGAATATCATGTGAGTTGCTATGCATGTCCGTCTTGTCTGAAGTAAGGGAGATCTACCACTCATTTAATGGTTAGAGCATGCATAATGTTAGAGAAGAACATTGGGCCGCTAACTAAAGCCATGATCCATGGTGGAAGTTTCAGTTTTGGACATATATCCTCAATCTCATATGAGAACATTAATTGTTGCTACATGCTTATGCATTAAAGAGGAGTCCATTATCTCGTTGTCTATGTTGTCCCGGTATGGATGTCTAAGTTGAGAATAATCAAAAGCGAGAAATCCAATGCGAGCTTTCTCCTTAGACCTTTGTACGAGCGGCATAGAGGTACCCTTCGTGACACTTGGTTAAAACATGTGTATTGCGATGACAATCCCGGTAATCCAAGCTAATTAGGACAAGGTGCGGGCACTATTAGTATACTATGCATGAGGCTTGCAACTTGTAAGATATAATTTACATAACACATATGCTTTATTACTACCGTTGGAAAAATTGTTTCTTGTTTTCAAAATCAAAGCTCTAGCACAAATATAGCAATCAATGCTTCCCTCTGCGAAGGGCCTTTCTTTTACCTTTATGTTGAGTCAGTTCACCTATCTCTCTCCACCTCAAGAAGCAAACACTTGTGTGAACTGTGCATTGATTCCTACATACTTGCATATTGCACTTGTTATATTACTTTACATTGACAATATCCATGAGATATACATGTTATAAGTTGAAAGAAAACGCTGAAACTTAATCTTCCTTTGTGTTGCTTCAATACCTTTACTTTGATTTATTGCTTTATGAGTTAACTCTTATGCAAGACTTATTGATGCTTGTCTTGAAAATACTATTCATGAAAATTCTTTGCTTTATGATTCATTTGTTTACTCATGTCATTCACCCTTGTTTTGATCGCTGCATTCATTACATATGTTTACAATAGTATGATCAAGGTTATGATGGCATGTCACTCCAGAAATTATCTTTGTTATCGTTTACCTGCTCGGGACGAGCAGGAACTAAGCTTGGGGATGTTGATACGTCTCCGACGTATCGATAATTTCTTATGTTCCATGCCACATTATTGATGATATCTACATGTTTTATGCATACTTTATGTCATATTTATGCATTTTCCGGCACTAACCTATTAACGAGATGCCGAAGAGCCGCTTGCTCGTTTTCTGCTGTTTTTGGTTTCAGAAATCCTAGTTAGGAAATATTCTCGGAATTGGACGAAATCAACGCCCAGGGGCCTATTTTTACACGAAGCTTCCAGAAGACCGGAGGACTTACGAAGTGGGGCCACGAGGCGCCGCCACAATAGGGCGGCGCGGCCTGGGCCTTGGCCGCGCGGCCCTGGCGTGTGGGGCCCTCGTGTGGCCCCCTGACCTGCCTACTTAAAGCCTCCGTCGCGAAACCCCCAGTACCGAGAGCCACGATACGGAAAACCTTCCAGAGACGCCGCCGCCGCCAATCCCATCTCGGGGGATTCAGGAGATCGCCTCCGGCACCCTGCCGGAGAGGGGAATCATCTCCCGGAGGACTCTTCACCGCCATGGTCGCCTCCGGAGTGATGAGTGAGTAGTTCACCCTCGGACTATGGGTCCATAGCAGTAGCTAGATGGTCGTCTTCTCCTTATGTGCTTCATTGTCGGATCTTGTGAGCTGCCTAACATGATCAAGATCATCTATCTCGTAATGCTATATGTTGTGTTTGTTGGGATCCGATGGATAGAGAATACTATGTTATGTTGATTATCAATATATTACCTATGTGTTGTTTATGATCTTGCATGCTCTCCGTTATTAGTAGAGGCTCGGCCAAGTTTTTACTCTTAACTCCAAGAGGGAGTATTTATGCTCGATAGTGGGTTCATGCCTCCATTAAATCTGGGACAGTGATGGAAAGTTCTAAGGTTGTGGATGTGCTTGTTGCCACTAGGGATAAAACATTTATGCTATGTCCGAGGATGTGGTTATTGATTACATTACGCACCATACTTAATGCAATTGTCTCGTTGTTTGCAACTTAATACCGGAAGGGGTTCGGATGATAACCTCGAAGGTGGACTTTTTAGGCATAGATGCATGCTGGATAGCGGTCTATGTACTTTGTCGTAATGCCCAATTAAATCTCACTATACTCATTATATCATGTATGTGCATGGTCATGCCCTCTATATTTGTCAATTGCCCAACTGTAATTTGTTCACCCAACATGCTATTTATCTTATGGGAGAGACACCTCTAGTGAACTGTGGACCCCGGTCCATTCTTTTACATCGAATACAATCTACTGCAATACTTGTTCTACTGTTTTCCGCAAACAATCATCATCCACACTATACATCTAATCCTTTGTTACAGCAAGCCGGTGAGATTGACAACCTCACTCGTTTCGTTGGGGCAAAGTACTTTGGTTGTGTTGTGCAGGTTCCACGTTGGCGCCGGAATCCCTGGTGTTGCGCCGCACTACATCCCGCCGCCATCAACCTTCGACGTGCTTCTTGACTCCTACTGGTTCGATTAAACCTTGGTTTCTTACTGAGGGAAACTTGCTGCTGTGCGCATCACACCTTCCTCTTGGGGTTCCCAACGGACGTGTCAACTACACGCATCACGGGACCAAAGAGATCCACATGAAGGATCTCCAAGATCCTCTTGGAAGAGATGATAGTCTTGCTTGGATGGAGAGTCATGCATTTTGCCTTCAACACAAGCCCTACAAACACGATCTTTGGCAAAAGACACATTTTCCATTAGTCCCACAATATGGTTCCCCTTGTGAAGACTTTGCAAAGTTCTCATGTTGACATTGGCTAGGCGGCGATGCCACAACCAACCCACGTCCGCCTTTCCGAATAGGCACATCGCACTTGTCGTGGTGGTCCCCGAAAAGTCCACCACATACAAGTTGTGTTTGCGATACCCAACAAAAGCGACTTTTAGAGTCTTGCTCCACAAGAGGACCACAATATCATTATCAATAAAGACGGCGAAACCCATCTTGCCAAGGGCGGAAACGGAAAGCAAATTGTAACCAAGGGTTTTGAAAAGCATGACATCCACAAGAGTAATGTTGTGTGCAACCACAACCTTGCCAAAACCCAATACCTCGGATGTAGAATTATCGCCAAAGGAGACGGTGATATCATTTATGTTAGGCCTCAACTCCTTGACGAGGTTCTTTCCGCCGGTCATATGACTTGTACATCCACTATCAAGTACCCATTTTGAACCTCCGGCGGCATAGTCCTACATGAGATCAATTCTTGGATTTAGGTACCCATTTCTCAATGGGTCCTCTTTTGTTAGCAACAAGGGTCTTTGGGACCCAAATAGACCAAGCAACATAACCATCATATGGTCCAACATATTTAGCATAAACATCACCATAATAATCTTTAAATAAAACATAGTGAGGGTTAGCAATTCCCGCATCATCATCATTTATGGTTTTGCCCTTGGAGACTTCACCATTAGTGATGGCTTTCTTCTTCTCTTGTGTGGGCTTGGCCTTTTGCTTGTTTGCCTTCTTTGCCTTGGCATTATAACCAAGGCCCTCCTTCCCATTGTTTGATCTTTGCTTACTCAAAAGATCATCCAAAGAAAGTTTACTTTGGGGAGAGGAGGCCTTAGCAAGTTCATCCTTCAACCTAGCATTTTCCTCAATAATATTTGCATGATCATATGAAGGAGTAGAGGTGCTAGGTATGTCATATGAAGCGAGCCTAATTTGAAGTTGCTCATAAGACTTGGAGAGGAGAGAGTATTCACTCTTCAAGGCTTTGTGTGCCTTGTCTAGATCATCTAGATCTCTCACAAGTTTCTCATGATCAACACCAAATTTGGCCTTTTCCTTTGAAAGCACTTTAGTCTTAGCTCTAGCAAGATCTCTAGCTTTAGTGAGCTTGTTAATTTTATCTTGAGGATCTCCAAGATTTTCTAACCTCTCTTCAAGAGAAGCTATGGTTTCTTGGCTTTCCTCAAGGGCATTTCTAAGAGCATGTAGTTCAAGAGCATCTTCTCTCTCTATTTGGCATTTTTTCTCAAGAGTACCATTTAGTTGAGCCATACGAATCATGAGATTTGAAACATGCTTTTTAGTATTACCTTGTAGGTTAAGAATGAAATCATCAAACTCTAGCATTTCTTGTTTCACTTTTAGACTAGCAAGATCAACCCCTAGATCACTTGAAATGATAGGCATAGAGGGGTTAGGAGATGATACCTCGGAGGATTTAGCCATGAGGCAACTTTCTTCCTCCATATGTATGACCTCATTGGGGGATTCACTTGGTGATGAAGAGTTAGTGGAGAGGGAGGCAAGAGCGACCAACCCATTAGAGGTTGCATCTTCTTCATCATCAACATCATCATCTCCGGAGGTATATTCTTCTTGAGTTGATAGCACAATAGATGTGTCCAAGGAGGACCTTGCCATGAAGCAATGTGCATTCTTGATGTGAGGATTCTCATTGGGAGATTCAAAGAGAGATGAAGAGGGAATGTTGGTGGTGACAATGGCGGCCACTTCCTTTGAGCTTTCTTCATGTTCATCATCACTAGAGCTTTCAACTTCATCGGAAGAATATTCTTCCCTAGTCACTAGCACAATTTTTGAGGGCCTCTTGCCCTTCTTGGTCTTGTTGTTGTAGAATTTCTTCTTGGGGGCTTTTGAATATTTGCCCTTTGAGTCTTTGCTCTTGTCCTGGGGAATGAGTCTTCCACCATGAGTTTCCCTATTCTCATAGGGGCACTCGGCAATGAAATGACGCTTGTCATTACAATTGTAGCAAGATCTTGTCCTTGGGCCCGAACTTGTGGTCCCCCTTGAGTTGTTTCTCTTGATGTTGTCTTCCTTGGCCTTGGATGGGTCAACCCAAAAGGAGTTAGCATGGAATGCCATATGGTCATGGTAGTGGTGTTCCAAGTCTTCCGGATAGGACATACTCCAAGATGCCCTATAAGATTCTTGAGGAAACACTTCTTCAACGGAGTTGACCGCCAAGGCAAGGTTGGACCCTTTAGTCATCCCAAGAGCTCGATTGCGAGAATCATGAGAGTTTTGCTCAAGCACCTTGAGAGCTTGCATCTCGTGCACGACTTGTTGAGAAGTGAGAGAGGAATAGCATTCCCTCCCGACAAGGGTCTTGACATCAATGGGTACAAACGGCATCATGCATTCAATGTACTTCTCCTTGATCCAAGAGTCATTGATGTGGGTGGCACCAATAAGCCGGAAGGCATCGGCAACGGTGAGAAGTCTTCCATACATGACTTCATGATCTTCATCCGGTAGCCTCATGAAACCTTCGGCTTTATTCTTAAGAGCATTATACTTGTTCCTCCTCGTGCTCTCACTTCCGATGCAACTAGCGGCCAACCCATCCCAAGCTTCCTTGGCGGTGGTGTAGTTCCGAACATGATGCAAGTCCTTTGTCCCCACACTAGTTTGAATCATGTGCAAGGCGGTGTTGTTGAGTTGACTATCAACCGCTTCTCTTCTAGTCAACTTGTCGGGGTTGTATGGCTTGAAGCCTTCCAAGATGATTCTCCAAAGTTCATTGGAGGCACTGCAAACATGAGAGCGAAACTCAAATTTCCAAGTATCGAAATTCTCAAAGGAAAACTTAGGTGGGTCGCCCCGAATGTTCATATGGGGATGGGGAACCGGTATATCGGGAGATAGAAAAGGTGGAGCTACTCGATTGTAGCTCTCACCTCCACTAGTTGCCCTAGGAGATGCAATGGGATTTTTGATAGTGTTTAAGTTATCACTTTCCACGGGTTTGGTAGAGGAGGGTAATTCCGAAGCATCTCCCTCTTCTAACGCACCCGTGTCCTTTACCTCTACAATGGGGGCCTTGGGAAGGACCGGAGTCAAAAGCTCGGCAATCATCTTTTTCATGCTTTCCATTTGGGATTCCATGGAGGACTTCAATGAATTGAAGTCTTCCATGGAGACCGTCTTGGCGGCCCCTTCCGAAGACTCCTCGTTCGGCATACTCTTAGGCGGTTAAGCCCGAAATATGAGCCGAGGCTCTGATACCAATTGAAAGGATCGTATGCCGCACCTAGAGGGGGGGGGGGTGAATAGGTGCTAACCAATTTTTAGTTCTTTTCCAATTTAGGCTTGACACGAAGGTAAATTCTCTAGATATGCAACTAAGTTAATTTACCTATATGATAAGATAAGCACCTAAGCAAGATATAGCTACGCAATAAGAGATAGAATAGGATAGAGGTAACCGAGAGTGGAGCACACGATGACACAGAGATGATTCCCGTAGTTCCCTTCCTTTGCAAGAAGGTACGTCTACGTTTGGAGGAGTGTGGTTGCTACGAAAGCCAAACCAACAGCCACGAAGGCTTCACTCGGATCTCCGGTGAGCAACGCCACAAAGGCCTAGCCCACTTCCACTAAGGGATTTCCTCGAGGCGGAAACCGGGCCTTTACAAGGTTCTTGGGGCACACATCCACAAGCCGAATTGGAGGCTCCCAAATCCGTAACAATACAACAATCAACAACAACACATCAACACAAATCAACTAGGGAACCAAATAGGAACACTAGCATGAGATCCCTCAAACAAATGAGGGGAAATGAAGAACGCTTCGGTGAGGATGTAGATCGGTGTCTTCTCCTTCGAATCTCCAAAGATCAAGAGCTTTGGTTGGGGGAGGAAGGAGATCTTGCAAATCTTGTGTTCTTGAGGTGGCTCTAATGGTGGTGAAGCTTGGCAGATTTTTCTTGCAATGATTGAGCAACTTGTCCCTTTGGAGAAGAGAGCTATTTATATGATTGGAGCTCTCAGATCTGACCGTTGGGGCGAAATCCACTAACACCGGAAGTTCCGGCCAGGATGGCCGGAAGTTCCGGCTGGCACCGGAAGTACCGGCCAGGAGGGCCGGAACTTCCGCCAGGAAAAAACTTCATCAGACATCCAGTTCAGAATATGTTTGGGCGGAACTAGGGCGGAACTTCCGGTGACCGGAAGTTCCGGCCAAGTTCCGGCCAAGTTCCGGAATTGTGAGAAAACCTTACTGGACTATACTGAGCCACAATTGCCGATTTCTGGAACTTGCCCGGAAGTTGGGCGGAAGTTCCGCTGACCGGAACTTCCGGCCACCAGCATCGGAACTTCCTGCCAGGGAACAAAAACATCAAGCAAAACTGCGCCGAAGGGCCTCTCGCAGAACATACCGGGGCGAAGTTCCGCTCGTCGGGGCCGGAACTTCCGCCAGAAGTAAAAAAGGCCTTCAGAACTTCAGAACAGGCAAACCATCTCGTCGATCAAATATATATTCCGAAAACTTGTACCTGTCTACATCAACACACATAAATAAATACTTAGTGTTGACCTCGAACACACAAAACCCAAAAGGGCGGGAAATGTTCTTTCATATTCCCATCGGAAGCGTTGGCTGCGCACCCGATAAAAAGATGGAAGCATCCTCAATGAAGAAGAACGGACCTGAAGGTTCTAACAATCTAGCTCTTCGGCTTCTCTCTAAGCTTACACCTTTTTGAAGACCCGATAGATTTAAAAGTATCGGATGATGGAATAATTCGAAGCCGTCGACATCAACATCAAGATCTTCGAGTAGTACAACTTGAGTCTACGCACGGTTGTAAGCACCCGCTCATAGACTCGGGGGCTACTCCCATCGGGAGCGCTGTTCGCGTACCCGATAAAAAACAACTTCGACTCTACATCAAACACAAGATTCAACGTTCTTCGGATGATCAAGACATGCGGATGATGACAACTTTAGTGCCTACCCGAAGCTTCACTTCGACCAGACACTCGTGGGCTACTGATGTGGGCATTACCCTTGGGATATCCGACATTGCTATACCCGATGCAGATTATGAAGATGGACCAGCACAAGGACTCGGCAAGTTGGACCCACACGTAATATCAACTTGGACTACAAGAAAGAAGACTCTAATTTGTATTCTACTAGGACTCCTGTAAACCCTAGTCTGGTTGCATATATAAAGCCAGGCAGGGCACCCCTTTTGATGAGATTCAAAAACAGAATGCATACACGCGATACGTCTAGACATCGCAACCCAGCGATACGCATAGACATCTCAACCCGCAGATTAGGACTAGACTAGATACAACAATTCCGCCAACGGAGACCCATATATACATAAATTCATATAGTAGATTGCTAGCAGGACGTAGCGATCCTCCACCGCGGGGACGTGAACCTGGGTACGCCGTACCTTCTCTCGCTTTTGGAATCTCTTTCGTCGCCTTACGCCCCTCATGGTGGGCATTGCTGAGGAGCCGCCTCGACAGCCGTCCATCGCTGGAATTGCGTCGGTGGCCGCGCGGAGGCGAGGATATGGCGGTGGGGCAGCGACGCGCGGGAGGGAAAGTTCTTGGCAGGTTTTCTTCACGCACGGGTAGAGTGATGCCGCCTACTGCAGCCGGCGCCCAAACTATACCGTTCAGGATAGTGTAAAATGTTTCGCGCCTAATTTTTAAATTTTTTTTATCGCGCTGCATGGTTTATATCGTCTGCTGGATGAATTTTTTTTTCCTCCGATATTGCATATCGACGGTTAATATAGAGCGTGTCTGATTTGGCGTACTCGTGTTGGAGATGCTCTAAGCTCAAGGAGTCATGTGCCTGTTTATTTATTTCTAGTTTGATAAAATCCTGCCAACGACCAAACACGCCCCTAATCTAACACAATTCTTTGTTAAAAAAAAATCTAACACAATTCGCAAAAAGTTTACTTCTTCCTCCTCTTCATCTGAGGTTTTAGCATATAACACCAGATGTTGGTGCTCCTTTTGCACAGAACCACAACATTAGCTTCTTGTTGCAAGAAACACCAACATTTGGGTTAATTATTTGCACATAACACAAGATGTGTAATTTGCTTGTTTGACAAATAATTAGCTCGCCGGACCCACTGTTAGGACATATGTGGCAGCCACTATGGTCGAGCGAACCAATTCGACAAACAGAGCCTCGTTCCAGTGGTAGATTTGCAGTGGCGGGGGTAATTGCCTGCCGACGGCTAGGAGGACAGAAAGGGGACAAAACTGAAATGGCGGTGAACTACGGCATGCCAATGGACGGAGACCACAGATTGGCTGAATAGATCAAGCAACGAGGACAAGGGGCTGGCCAATATGAAGGAGGGTGCCGAGTGTGGCCATCAACTGATTCTCAGTGATTCATGTGTTTTTGTGTGTTGTGTACATCAAAAGCTTGTATGGGGTGTCGTGTTTTCCTCCGACGCCTTTGCATTGGTTGCAACAAGGTTTAAAATAGTGTGCATGTACACTAGACTCGTGGTGGCAGAGGAGGCTCGCTCGGCTCGTGCAGAGGATGGAGATGGAGGATACTAGCTGGGCGACGCAAGCGTAGCGGAGATGCACCTAGAGGTGTCGTCTCACGGCTCGGCATCACAGCTAGGTTGGGAGTGCACCTCAGGCGGGGTGGCAGAGACCTGTGCGGTTCCTCGCCGACAAGTAGCCGAGGCTGGCTAGGGCTAGGTGCAGCAGGGGTCACGCAGGTGACCGAGGCTGAAGAGCTATGCTAGTAGGCGACAGGGCCGGATGTGAATGACATAGGCGGCGGGGTTGGGCGGTAAGTGATGCCACGTCTGCTAACAATGGGCCCAATGATCTAATTATTCATTAAAGTAGCTAACTATGGGTGTTTGTGCTCCATGCAAATAATTAACTCAAACATTGGTGTTCCTTGCAACAAAAAGTTTGGGTTGTGGTTTGGTGCAAAAAGGGCACCAACAAGTAAGTGGTGTTATATGCTAAAACCTCTCTTCATCTAGGAGCCGCCACCGACCGGCCGCGTAGTCCTCGCCGTCACAGTTCCATTCCACACCTACCGCTCCAGGAAAGAGTAGCTCGACGAGCAACCGAATCCATGGCGACGGCGCCGTGTCCTCTCCCTCACAGGTGTCTGTTCCTCCTCCACCTGGCCCTCCTCGCGTTCCTCTTGGCTGCGGCCCCGGCGGCCGATGCGTGGACGGGGGAGATCCGCGGCCGCGTTGTCTGTGACGTCTGCGCTGACTCTGCCATCGGGCCGGAGGACCACATCCTCGAAGGTCAGCCCAACCAACCTCTCCTCCTTCGGATTTATCTAGTTTCCATCGCCGTCCTCTGAGCTCACCTTGTCACCGAGCTAGATTTGGATCCTACGGAACCTGGTTCAGCTGTTTGGTATCTCGAAATTTAGGTGTTGGTTTTCCTGGTACAGGGGTTGAAACGTTGAGCAGGCCAGTTGTGCTCTAGTGGAGAAATTCTTGCGTGGAGAATCCGAGAGTGCTTTGGTATTATTCCGTGGAAATTTCCTGTGGGGAATTGTGATTGAACTGTTAGCCTTTGTTAGGCGTATAGGAAGCGAGAAGCAAACGTGAAGGCTTTCGTAGGTTGCTGGAATTGAAGCCATATGTCTTATCAGTAATATCAGTACATGGTGATATTCAGCAAGAAATAAAACGCAAAGGCACCGATAGTAAATAGCCCACATAGCACAGAGCAGTAGCGGAGCTAGAGCATTTGGAACCCGGGTGCCTAGGGGGTGCCTCAACAGATAAAAAAGATTTGTAGGGGGTGCATAAGTGGTGAAAAAAAACTATTTAACAAAGGATTTTGTTTTGTACTGGGTCATAGAGGATACAACTGATACGTTTATTGTACATGAGAGGTTGATCAGGAAATCACCAGTACCAATATATACAACACAGAGGATAGAATCAAAAGGTCGCACCGGTAGTAAATAGCTCATATTGCAATAATATGCTGAGTTCCACGCTTTTCCTGACGGTTAAAGGGCATGCATGTATGTTGCACTGTTTGACAGTTTCTGATTAGTCAAATTGAGATGATGAATTGACGAAGACAGAAAGACAATAGGAGGAATTAACAAATAAATCTTACAATTTGGAGCTCTGTAGCTTTAAAAATAAAGGAACTACAATATTGTACAGGTAAAACTAAAGCCAGCATAAAGCTGAATGTAAAGAACATAGTTACAGCGATAGCAGCAATTCAGAAACTGCAAATAGAAAAGGTATCACGACTTCACGAGCATATTAATTATACAGATATCAGAGCATAAGCAACCAGATCTCTGAATTTCCTTGCAGAGCACTGACCGAACCTTTGTTATATACAAGCAACTACGTAACCTAGGTACCCTAGTTAGTAGATATATGTAGAAAAAAGCACTGGAATTGCATGTCGGCTTCTTGGAACCACATGGTTCTCTGTTTCATATGCTCCAAGATGTAGGCAAGCTAGATTTCCTAAGCTGTTTTTTTGTTTGTATTCTTCGCGAGTTCATCCAGCTTTAGCATACTCTTAAGTTGTCTTCTCACTCGTATACTTGAAGTCCCGCTCCCATGTTACAGGCTGTCATGACTGTCAGCTAAAAAACTCCTTTTGGATGTTCTTTTGTTTCGCAAAATGTGGGTGCTGCGTACACAACTATAATAGAAGGAATACTCCTCTTCCTGTTGGTCCAGACCCGTTGCGCCATTGGTGCTATTGGTGGAATCGATAGAATTCAAGCCATAAATTTTACTCCTTCCGGTTCAAAGTAATTACCCCAAAATGAATATATCTAGACATGTTTAAGTATGTGGATACATCCATTTTTGAGCAATTATTTTGAACCAGAGGAAGTATCTTATTTTGCTACCCATGTCACTATATGCAACTGAGATTCACTGACTTTAAGTCTGTTAACCACAAGCAACTGAGTCACGGACTTGTGGACCACACATTTATTATTCGGCCGCTCGTAAGAATTGCTAATGCATCTCCCTATAGAAAGACACACTCCTTATGACCGTGAATATGAAAAGCAGGGTTTAGGTTGTAGGTCCACCTTTTGCATTGATAAATCAGTGGTAAACACACTCATTAATCAAAGAAACAACTGCACGCATGCAAAAGACACACTTAGGTGATAAATGAATTCAGCAAAAATGTTGAAGCGAAATAACTTCCATAAATATAACAGGCGCAGAATAGGCTTACATATGTATACATGTACTGCTCCCGCTGGGACACACTTTCACTCTCTTACAACAGGTTCATAATGGTAGACATAATGCAAGAAGATAGGTATAGCAATGGTAATAAACTAATTGAACCATTATCATTTGGAGAAAAAGATTAACCTATTTGTTTGCCCAGTGACCACCCCATGATGTAATTAAAAAAGCATGAGTGATTTGTATACACTGTTGACTGCAATACAAAGAATGCACTAGAAAAGATTTACATCAAAATAGGTATTTTTTGCATAGTTACACAAAGATAAATATATTGGTTCTGAAAGATGAGCTTGTGGCACAACATTATTCTTCATATGCAACAGAAATAGGCACATCCATGCTAAAGTAACACCTTGAGTCCTTGACTGATCAGCACAACCCTCACCACCTCACCACACACTTGTCCTTGCAGCTGCCTCGTCGACGCTTATAACAGTCCTCCAAAATCAGTAATACTATAGACCATGAATTATACTAAACATATAATCAGTTGTTCTAGTCTAATGGTGCACATCTGGATTGTAATTGACACCTTCATTTTCGTGCAAGTAACGTAAGCAAAAAAGCAACCCACAAAACATATCTGTCAAAATCAGTGAAGACCCAGGGGGATCAAACCGTTAAACCAAGCTAAGTATTGCTTTTACCACAAAAATAAGGAGAGAGCAACCACCATCAGTTTTAACCAGGACCAAAAGAGCCAAAAAAAAAAAAACAAGGCATGCACTGTACACATCCTGCTTGCCATTGTCACATTTGGTGTATGTCCCAACTACCCAAATCCTAGCTTAACCCCAGACAAGTTTAGCATGTCTAGGCTGCAGTTAAAAAACAAGAATTCAAAAGTAGAAACCAACTTTTTGCATTGAAATTTATTGGCTAGCAAGACAACATTGAAGAAACTTAACCACTGAAGTGCCTTTTTAGAAGAGAAGCCCAAAAGGTGGTTCGTATCAACTTTTATCATGCTTCTCTGCTTGAAAGTGACCAAAATCACAACTGACAACCTTGGAGCAGACGCACCTAGTTACAGCATCACAGTCACTAATAAGAAAACAATAAAATAGTTGCTTTACTGTCCATAACCAGAAGCAGCAACAAATTGCAGGGATTCAGTTTAAAAAGCAGGAGCTTTTACCTCAGTTTAAAAACACTGGCTTTTGGAGCCTTTTCTACGGCATGTGAATGGTGTGGTATTTGAAACTGGGTTAGCGGAGGTTCAAGTTACCCCTGGGAACAGGGACTGATTACAAGGAAAATCGGGGAACAAATAATTGCCCTCCAGGCTTCAGTTGATATTGTGGCAGCCAAAGCTTAGAGGCTCTGAAACTTGCATAGGGTCTGACGTGGTGGTTTAAGGTACTCCTGGGAACAGGGACTACTGATCAGAAGGAAAAGTGGGGAGGCGGCCCTCCAGGCTTCAGTTGGTATTGTCCCAGCCGAAGCTTAGAGGCTCTGTAACTTGCATAGAGCTTGACATTTTCCTATCACGTACTGACTTATATAATAGCCTGTACCAAGTAATCAAGGCTAGGATACTGACTCTCCTACCATGTAAGTTACATGTTACATGCCCTAATGCACGCAAAAGCATATACTAAAGACAGCCTTGAGTCTTTGCTCATCAAACAAAAAATCCATAGATCAGGAAGAAATCTGAAAAGATCTGCTTGTTCTGGTTCTGTCGAGTGATGAATCAGATGACGCATGAATGCCAACGAGAAGGAAAATCTATGAGCCAAAAGATAAAGTATCAGTATGAACATATTGAGATGCCTATATTTTGCTACTCTGGTCCAGCACTTCCCGGTGGCCATTCCTAGAGTTATCACCTGAGTCGCCGGTGTCCATTTCCTAGAGTTGAGTCAAGCTGTCTTTGGTTCCCTCTGGGCCTCTCCATCCCACTGCTGACACTGCTTCTTTCTCCCCTCATATCTTGAACTTTATCTCCCATGTACTGCTAGTTAGTCTTTCTCTTACCCCATTTTCGTTTATTAGCTTTGGATTGCACATTACGTTGTGCGCAATCCAAGTTTCTGTAAGACAATCATTCATATTCTCCTCTTGCTCATGTATGTCTTTGTGGCGCTATAGGTGCCGAAGTTGCTGTCCTGTGCATTACGAAATCTGGTGAGGTCATCAACTACCAGGCATTCACAAACTCCAAGGGTATCTATAGTATTGCAGAGACGATGCCGGAGAGCGACCGGTGGGAGTCATGCTTGGCAAGGCCCATCAGCAGCTTCCACCACCATTGCACCAGGAGGGGCGATGCACACTCTGGGGTCAAGTTCACATACAACAAACAGTCAGGGAACTCGCACAACGTCAAGACATTCCTCTACAAGCCTGTGAATGTTCCTCTCTACTGTAGCTAAATGACACGAGTTGGCAAATATACAGGGTGCATTCGTTACAGGGTTTGATATAGGTAAACATGTACGATGTGGATAGGGAATGTGTTGGCCGACCTGTTCTTGTAATCATCTGCTGCGTGTAGATTGTTACTCATGTCGTCGTTTGAAGTGATTTGATGTTGAATGCATAACGATTGTGTATTATTACTACAGTATATGTTTTCCGTCTATTTCGTTCGACGCCCCGTGGGCGGCGGCGCAGACCGCTTGAAAGAAGGCGGAGACTGATCACCGATTCCCAACAGGGGTGTCACCACCGTGAGGTGGACAAAGGAAGACGGCGAAGAAGGTGACGCTAGAGTCGTAGGCATATGCTACAAAGTCGAGTAAGACCTAGTGATGTCTGGCGAGTACAACTGTTGCGGCGATGACGGAGGGGTAGAGCCGTTAGTCATGCTATTGTCGTGGGATTGTTCGCTTAAGAGTATCCTCAGTCGCGTCCCCAAAGGTTTTTGGGTGCGCCGGACATTTTATCGCCCTGAGCGTGTCCCAAAGCCCCTTTTCGCCCGACACAGTTCAATACGCTGTCCGGCGCCGTGAGCCCGTCCCTGCTTCATAGGGAACGCTCCGGGCGCGTCGGACAGAGTGAGAAAACATGCGGGTACCCACCTATCGGCGACCAAATCTAGAACTGTAGGTTCCCGTCTTTTATTTCTCATCGCGCCTCCCCTCCCGTGCCTCCCACCCCTCCGCTGTGGCTCGATTTGCCGGCCGTCTCGACGGCCAATCTCTCCTGAGTCGGGCACCGTTGTAACGGTTGGCTCCCTCGCCGTATTTCTCGCCGCCGCCGCTTCGCCAACGCGTCCTAGAACGCACCACAAAATCCGCCCTCCTCTGCGCACAGAAGGTGTTCGGCGGCTTGTCTGGTAGGAGCGACATGTCGTTGTTCGTTGCCTCCTCTGCCGCAGATGAATTTTAACCAATTGTTTTGCTCCATACATGGATAGCGAGGACAAGATGATCGTCCAAATGATGGAGGACGAGCAAGACTTCGACGATGACCTTCAGGAGCATTTGTCGATCATTGCGTCCCTCCAAAACATGCTTGACGCTGACACAGAGAAGAGGAAGAGGCCGCGCCGTGGAGGTTCAAAGGCGGGAAGAAAGAAGTTGAAGCCTCGCCAGAGGATGGAGGGGCATACCATGTTGCACAACAACTACTTCGCAGATGACGCAACACGACGCAACACATGCTGACAATTTTCGGCGTCGGCATAGAATGAACTTCATGAATATCCTCCACGGCGTTCGAGATTTCGATCCCTACTTCAAACTGAAGCACGACGCTGTTGGCACGGCGGGGTTCTCGTCGATTCAGAAGTGCACCACCGCTATGAGGATGCTTGCATATGGAGCGCCTGCTGATACACATGATGACTACCTTCGCATGAGTGAGTCGACCTGTGGTGGGAAAGTTTGGCAAGTACTACTTGAGAGGGCTAATTGAAGAAGAGACTGCAAGAATTATGGCCCAAAATGTAGCAAGAGAATTCCCTTAGATGCTTGGAAGCATCAATTGTATGCACTGATCATGGAAGAACCGCTCGTTTGCTTGACAAGGTATATACAAAGGCTGTCATGGATATTGGTGCGGTGCTTGAAGTTGTGGCAGATTATGACCTATGGATTTGGCATTCTTTCTTTGACATGGCGGGATCGCACAATAACATCAACGTGCTGCAACGGTCTTCGGTGTTTAGCAAACTAGTGGGAGGTCATGCTCCACCATGCCACTATGAGATTAATGGCCAATATACCAAAGACTATTATCTAGCCAATGTCATATATCCAAAATAGGTGACTTTTGTCAAAATAATCACGGTGCCATCAGGTCAGAAGAATTGCCACTTTGATTTGTGACATGAGGCTTGCGGGAAGGATATCGAGCAGGCATTTAGTATGCTTCAAGCTTAATTTGCTATTGTTCGGTACCCTGGTCTAAACTGGTCTCACGACCAAATGTGGGAGGTGATACAGACTTGTGTTGCACAACATGATCATCAAGGATGACCGCAAGAATCGGTTCAGGACACATGTTGGTTCCTATGAGTGTCAGGATCCTCTTGCGGAGGTTGATCATGAGGTGCCTGCTAATTTTGCTGATTTCCTCGCCATGCACGCATATATCCGTGACAACAATGTTTACGAGCAACTTCAACATGATCTCGTTGAGCATTTGTGAGGGTTAAAGGATGATCAGCAAATGCGGCGGTGCCTTGATCTAGCCCCACTTATTATATTTGTTTAGTTTCTTATTGCTTATTGTATTTTAATTTGAAAACAATTTTAGTAAACATATTTATTTGTATGTTATGTTTAATAAAATGGTTGTGTTTTTGAATACTCTAACAAAAAAAGGACTCGATTGGGCAGCGATACCCCAAATGCGGCACGAAGAAATATCATCCCCAAACGCTAAATCCGGTACGTTTTAAGGGACGCGGTTAAAGATGCTCTAAGTTTGTGCGTTGTTGCGGTGGAGGGGGGTGACGATTGCGTTAGAGGGCTCGAGGATTTGAACCTAAATTGCCATCTTTTTTTAGGGCAGTAAATAGCGAGGGGGGGGGGAGCTGTTATCAGGTACCATAGATAAAATAAAATATGAGGTCAGGCTAGGCCGAAAAAGGGCTCCGAATGGTCTGGGCCGATTCCGAAATTTACTAGTTAGTGAAAAATTAATTTTGGAAAATCGGCAAACGGCTAAGCTTTGCCCGCTGCGGCGAGAGGAGGGAGAGATTAAGCGTGAATTTCACAATTATTGATACTCCCTCCGTTTCTTTCTATAGTGCGTATAGATTTTTAGCATTTGTTTCAGAATATAAGGTTGTAGCTTGGCTTCCTCCCCGTTCAGCTCCCACACAACATGCGTGAGAAAAAATCTATATAAAATTGAAAACAATTAACTGAGATTCCTAATGCATGCCCCAACGGTTTCTTAAAATTAGGCAACAATGTTTTACTTTTCTTAATTGAACTTGGCTGCACATATATGGAGAATCAACAAGAGAGATTTGTGGGATTTGTTATGGTAAGTTAGGAAGATATGGATTTCCAAAATTTTATGTTGATCTCAAATCGTTCAGCTAGGGAATCTTGTGTAAAAAATACTCTTGCGCTAATTTCCGTGCCAAAAAACTATATATACTATAGAATGAAGCAGAGGGAGTAGTAGACAAGTCATTTTCAAGTTGCAAAACAATATCAATCTAGGTGTACTGGTCCAAATGTCTACACTTCCTTCTCGGCTATGGGCTCAGTGAGTTTTAATCCCCAAGCCATGTCTTCGCAAGCCTGGACATGAGGCACCATATTATTGGTGTGGAGGACCATATTGTATTCTTTCCTGGTGCACTCGAAGTATGCTGGCCCCTGAGAGCACGGCTCCATAGACATGGCCCGTTTGCATCTTGTGTCGGGCAGCTTCCGGTGCACAGGCCTCATCATGAGGTACGGCGTGAGCCCGCCGAGCCCGCTGCCAACATAACCGAACGTCGACCAGCCGCTGGTGACGATGGCGTCGGTCATGCTCAGCAGGTACATCTCGGCCAGCGCCTTCATGTCGTGCATGGCCAGGAAGAACTCCTGGAATTCCTCGTGGCTCGGCTGGTGCACGCTCACCACCTCGCCGTCAGCGGTCGCCGACTGCCAGTACATCTCCCGGATTCTGTCGTGGTGCCACCCGCTGAGCCCTGTGACCAGGACGGCCTTAGTTCGGGCACGGGTCTGGAGCGGCGGCGGCACTCCTCCGGCGCCCGCCACCACCACGCCCGGAAGCAGGTGCTCCTGCGACGTGCACGCGAGGATCTGATCCAAGATGTTTTGGGGCGGCGTGTCTTCGTCCAATACCCTGATCTGAATGCCCAGCGTCTCGTCGGCGTTCTTGAGGTAGGAGTCGTAGAACCGCGTGACCATGCCCCAGACGTCGTTCGTCGGGTGGAGGAGGTACCGCGAGATGACGTAGAACACGGCGTCCTTCCTGGGGAACATCCGGTGGAGCTCCTCCTGGTACGCCGGGTTGAGGAAGAGGCTGGGCGCGATGTAGCAGTCCGTCCTCAGGACCACCCATTGCACCCGGTGGAGGAACTGCCGGTGGTCGTCGCAGTAGGCGAGCCTGTTGGCCGCGCTGGCGCCGTGGTCGAGGGTGATGTACACGAAGCGGTGCTCCGACGACGCTGGCCCGGTGTTGTTGCGCAGCGTCACGTTCGCGTAGCTCTCTGCCGCCTCCTCGCTCAGGTCGCTGTACCCCTCCAGCGGGAAGTCGAGAGGGAGCAGCCATGTCGTCCCCGGGAACGGCTCGCAGAAGATGTCGCCCAGGGTCTTGGCCCGGTCGACGAGCAGCACGCGGTTGGTGAGCATGGCGTAGAGGAAGGCCGAGGCGGTGGCGAGTATCCGGTTGCCCAGGCCGCGGTATGCTAGCAGCACAAGGTAGCTGCAGCCGTCGACGGTGTCAACGTTCTTCTCCCCGGATTTCAGCCGCTCCGAAGCTCTCGTGTATGGCTCGGTGCCTGGCCCGCACCGCCGCTGCAGCGCCTCCTGCTCCCTTAGCCGCTCGATGAGATAGGGCGTCGGGGAGCGCGTCATGTTCTTGCGGTAGTACACGGACTGGTACCGGCTGGCGCAGGACTGTTCGTCGAATCCTGGAAGGAGCAGGCCACCCAGAAGCACGTCCTTCCTTGATTCTGCAAGTGAAATGCATCAAAATTTCAGTCATGCTAATTCACCGATCGAGGTGAACCAATGTCGCTTGGATGCCGACGGTGACCACTCCCAATTGCAACTACCTCGTCGAGCTCCTAAGCCGGCCACGGCGGACTTGATCCATACCGCCGGATCGTCGAGGTGGCCGCTGAAGATGAGGAGGACGGGTGGCATCATCATGATCAAGGCCACCACCACAGCGTTCACCACCGAGCTCCATCGTGTGACGCAGACAATGGACGGCTTCTTCGCCTTCTTAACCGTGAACGACGTTGCCTCCTCAATCTCTAACAAATCCGGCCCTCCCCTGCTGCCATCGGTGTTCATCTTGGGCTAGCTTCGTCAGATGATACTTCACTTGTAGTGGCTCCTAGCTATGGACGTCTCTGAATCGTTCTTGTTTTGAAATGCGAGAGAACTCTCACTTCAGTAACAAACCAGTTTCTGCAATGTAAATTAAATACACGTCTTGCATTCGATCGGGTACAGATCGATTTCTTTTTTTGGAGGTTGACGGGTACAGATTTCTGTACTTGATGATACTATACTTGTCATCATCATCATCATCATCACGAAGTAAACGCAAGTACCAAGATTAAGAAAAACTCCAAGTAGCCATGTTAGCGTGATGGTTAACCGTCCACTGCTACTAGCTGCTTCGTAATTGGCCCATTGGGCTGTGTGATTTGTTTGCTCAATTCGTTGCAGGGAATCAGTTGTTAAATGACAGATCGGTGGAAGGCGCTACGACGCTGTTTACAAACGGTCGCCCTAAACAAGACAAAATACAAACGGTCTCCCACCGACGACCGCCCTTCGTCCGTTCTACAAGTTGGCTTGCATACCAAGAAAATTATTAGCAGCGATGAGGTAACCAACTTATAGTGGGGAGTAACTTAAACTAGTAACATGACATATGTTACTAGTCTAGTTACTACCTCCATAGTGGGTAGTAACTAATATATGGTGTCATGCATTGTGTCATTTACTATGGTTTAGATTCAACTTGTCTTGGGTGTGTGAAGTTATAGTAACATAGCTAGTTACCACCTCAATCTCTTTCTTCATTCATTGTCATGCCATGTCACCAAAATGCCTTAGGTTGTGTGATGTTACTAGCTAAGTTACTCCCACTATGAGCAGTCTAATAGGTGTAGTAGTGAACCAACGTTCATTCCCTCGACCTAGCTAATGTGATGATGGGGGTATCCAAACCAACTAGTTTTGGTCCTTGGTTTGACGACACCACATATATAAAGAGGAGATCGTAACTCTTTGGCTCTATACTTATCGGGGGCAAAGACCCAATTATTACAACTCGGTCAATGTCAAACACGATTTTAAGAAGATAAATAAGTAAAAGTCAATGGAAACAAGGTACTAAAGGATCAACCTCATAATAAGGTGACATAAGAAATCTGAAATAACATATTTAAGCTGAGTTAAAGGAGATAAAATAAAAAAGAAGAGAAGCTGAGAGACAATTGCATCATGTTCTTCTACACACTTTATGAGTGTGAGTGTGTCATGTATTAATAAGACTACTTACAAAAAAGCTTATTAGTGACGTGTTGAAAATATTGCTCCCTCGATTCATTAAAAAATATCTCAACTTTATCTAAATTTATATTTATTTGCACAATAAAACAAATCTAGATACACGCCTATTTTACCAAAGTTAAGATATTCTTTTGTGTGAACGGAGCAAGTACTACTAGCATTGGGTGTCAGGACGTTGGTAGAGAACGCTGCTAACAAGTTGCTAATAGCCTATGACAGTCTCCATGCCACTGATAAAAAATTGCACACCTAAAAAAGCGAGCCAGGCCTACATGCCTTGTCTAGTGGGATGTTAAACTGCATTGACCACGATAGACATATGGGAATACATTCATAAGGCCGTTAGAATTTTATTACATGCAACATCGACATTACAACACTAGTAACAATAGTAGCCTACCATAATCCCCACGCCATTGATTGCACACCCAAAAAGAGCGGGCCAGTCCCATATGCCTTGCCTAGTGGGATGTTAACTATATTGACCACGATAGATGCATTAGAACACATATGTAAGGTGTTTGCAACTATTGATTGGGAACTTCATTCCCCTCTCTTTTGTTCAAGCTCTTCCTAAATATCCCCCCTTCTTTTAGATACTGGCCATAATTTGCCCCCTCCTCAAAAGCTTTACGGATTTGAGAAGTCGTGGCTCAGTCATGCCTGACTTTACGGATCTAATTTTCTCAATATGGTCAGCCCCTGTCCATGCATTGCTTTTGTTGACATTTGAAAATATAGCCTCGGATTGTTTAGGAAAAAAAATCTAAAGGCTGTAGTATTAACCTAGAGTCTGCTTCTAAGAAAAGGAAGAAATATCTCCTACACGACTTTTACATTTTAGATGTCTTTTCTGAACAGAATCTTCTTTCTGACCTTGATAAAAATCGGTTGGGCGAAATTAAATAGGAGCTAAATTCGATTGTGGAAGAAACAAAATCCTGGTAGGGCTCTAGGGATCGTTATATTGTGGAAGGGGGCGTAACACGGTTTACTTCCATGCGGTAGCTAACAAATGTCATAGGAAGAAGGAGATTAATGTGTTAAATGGTCCTGATGGTCCTATTAATGACACTAAAAGTATGCCTAATATAGTTGCTTCGTTCTACCATGATTTGTTCTCATGTGAGGATAATCCTAATATTATTTTGGGGTCTAATTTCTGGGATGAGAGTGATCCCTCGCTGATGAGGAGAGGCTCTCCATAAATAATACTTTTCAGAAGAGGAGATTGAGAATGCCATCATGGGCTCTTACGCATGTGGGGCCCAAGGCTAGATAGATTATTTTTTATGTTCAGCCAGAAGTTTTGGCATGTAATTAAGCATGCTTTCATGGCTCTGGTGAGGGATTTTGAGTCAGGCTCCTTGGATATATCCAGACTCAGCTATGCAATTATTCACCCAAAGAATCATATGCTAAGGATGTGAAAAGGTTTATTCTAATCAGTCTTGGTAATTATAGCTTAAAAACTATCACTAAAGTAATCACTAATAGGATGGCTCCAGTTGGGCATAGAATTATTTCCTGGAATCAAAATACTTTTATAAAGAAGAGATTCATTCTTGAGAGTATTGTCTCTGCCATGAAGTTATTCATTCTATGTATTCTAGTGGTGATTGTGGTCTCGTTTTGAAACTAGACTATAAAAATTCCTAGGATAGAGTTAGCTGGATTTTCCTTGACAAAATGTTAATGTCTAGGGGGTTTGGCCTAGTTGTGAGAAGGTGGGTTGAATCTACCTTGCACAGGATTCTTTATGTGTTCGAATAAATGATGAAAATAGTTCTTATTTCATTCCTAGAAAAGGACTTAAACAAGCATACCCCTGTCACCCATTCTTTCTCATTTTTTTTGTTGATGTCTTTTCAAAGATGTTACTTAAAGTTGTGCAACAAGGTTTGATCAAAGGTCTTCTTCCTAGGGTTATCCCTGGTGGTATCATCATCCTCCAATCTGCTAATGACATTGTTCTTTTCTTGAAGAATGACCTGAGCATGGCTTAACATTCGAAATGGTTGATGACCTGCTTTGAGCAGATGCTAAGCATGTGTATTAACTATCATAAAAGTGACCTCATGGCCATTAACCTTCCTACGAAGAAAATTAACTTGTTTACACACGTATTATGTTGTCAACTTGTCGAGTTCCCTCCAAATGATTGGGTGTTCCTCTTCCCTACTCTAAACTTAGAAAAGAGGACCTTCATCCAGTCATTGATAAGATTATCAAAGGTATTGCTGGCTGGCGTGGTAGGATTTTGTTCTATCGAGCTTGCCTTTATCTTGTTGCAAACATGTGTTGCTAGTATACCTTTGTATCTTTTATCAATTATCAAATTCCCAAGTGTGCTATTAAAGCTATTAGTTCCCAAATGGCTAATTTTTTTTCTAGGATTGCACCCTTGAGAACCACGAATATCATCTTGCATACTATGCGTATCAACAATCTTAGAGATTTTAACCTTTGTTTGCTAGCATCATGGGTTAAAAGATATCATTTGGATAATTAAGAAATCAGGAAAACTATTGTTGAATCAAAATATGACCTTTCTGCTATTTTTTTTTGGGATAACCCTTCTCACTGCTCCCTTTTTTTGGAAAGGGGTTATTTGGGCAACACATGCTGCTAAAGTTGGGGTTCGTTGGAATATTAGTAAAGGGGTACAATGTTGTTCCAGAAGGACATTTGGGCTGGCCATTGTAGTCTTGTTGTCCTTTTTTGGTATGTATATGCCATTGCTAATGGACATGACCACACTATTGCTAGTATTTGGGATGGTCAGGAACTCAAAATTTGTTCTCGGAGAATTGTTATTGTTGGTTATATGATTGTTGGTTGGATTTGACTAACTTGGTTAGTTCTCTGCATTTGAATATCAATTATGACATACCAATCTAGATGTTCTACCCTTCTGGGGTTTACTCAGTTCAGTGTTTCTATGGTGTGGTTAACAATGGTGGGATTATTCCCTTTCATACTCCGGTTGTCTGGAAACTATTGATACCTCCTCGCATACATGTGTTCATGTGGCTAGTTACTAATAAAAAATCCTCAACAGAGATAATCTGAGTAAGCGGCGCCATGCAGAGGATATGATTATGTTTTCCAGAACATAAATCGTCTAATCCTTTTTTCTTTAAGTGCTTTGTAGCTCAATTAATGTGGAAAATGATCTCTGATATTTTTGGTATAAGCATTGGCTCTGATTTTCCTATCTATTCTAGATGGTGGATTAGTAATGATAGAAAGGCAATGTTGAATGCCTTCAGTTTTTCTGTAATTTAGTATTTGTGGACTCCACAAAATTAATATTGTTTATGGGAAAACATGGTCTAGGCTAGAAGTTGTTTTGTTAAAAGTAATCACAAACGTCAGAAGATGGCGGTTTCTCTACAAGGATGCTCACGCTTCTCTTTTGGACAGAAACATGTTGCTCCTAGAAAGAACCAGAGGCAAGCTTTTGCATATTGCGTGGTGATGACTTCGCTAAACCTGACTTCATGAAGCGCTTGGATTGTAATTTCTGCTTGCATATTCTGGGTTCCTCTTTGTTTCCTGTCGAAGCTTTTATTTTAAATTTCCGCTGGTTAAGTTTTACCTCTTGAGTTGTATAACTTCTGAATATTAAACTATGCAATAAAACAGCTGTGTGCATCAATTGATGCAGAGGCTGGGGCGATGCTCCCATTTCTAAAAAAAAATGTGGTTGGCTTTGGCCTAGATGCAATCTTGATGTTGTAAACTTGAAACACTTGCATAACCGTTGGCAAAGAAGAAGCCACGCAATTCATTTGGATACTGTTAGCATTCTCCTAAAGCCAATGTTTAGTGGTATTGAGACATCATGACATTGACATTGACATAAACATTTCTTTTCCGTTGGACTATACTATCTATACTATATACTATATTATCTATACTATATAATGAAGGATATTGATTGGCCAGGGATGTCTCACCTAGCCAAACGTCCTCCCAAAATCTAGTTGTCATATCGTTACCGATTTTAAAAGTACCTCTCACTACGGGAAAAACAGGCGCTGCCGTGCAGCGTTTCAATGCCGTGAGCCGCTGCACGGCAAAGAAATCATTGCCGTGCGCAGCAAGCAGCACACACGGCAAAGACAATCCGCACGGCAACATCTGAGAGCAGCGCACGGCAATGAAGGCAAGCACGGCAAAGACAGAAGCGGCGCACGGCAAAGAAACAAAAGACGGCAAAGTACAAGGAAACCGCACGGCAAAGAAAGGAAGACGGCAAAGTCCCTACGTGCCGCACGGCAAAGAAACCATGCACGGCAAAGGCCATGGGCATTGCCGTGGCTCGCCCCTTTGCCGTGCGGTCAGGTAAGTTGCACGGCAAAGGCACCTTTGCCGTGCGTTTCCTTCTTTGCCGTGCGCCAATTTTTTTTTTTTGTTTTTCTATCTATTTTATTTCATCTAATACTTATATTTATTTGTTAATTAGTTTTTCTTTTTGATGACTATTTATTAGACAATGTGCAATACAAAATTACTCTCCATATATGTTCATCCCCCACATATATCACGGTTTCGGAGCAACCCGCGGTTCGGAAAATCTTTTAAGTGTTATCGCCCAACGGTGAGGAAGGTCACACCGGGGAGCTACTTTTGCACCATTACACCTTGCATCACACTTTCACACATAGCATAGGCCCACATGCAAGATTTGGTGGGGTTCCGGTGCTCCGACGGTCGTTCTCCCCCTCCTCCCCCCAAAACAGCGGTATGCGTGCCCCGGCGGGTCTACCCCCCTAGATTTCTCCGCGCGAGGGTGCACCAATGTACTTTTTCATTCTTTTAGGTTTGTTTAGGACATATACACATGGAGAACCAAGATTGGGACCCTTTGGCACATATACCCGCAGCTCGATCCATTGTCACACGATCGAGGGTGTGCCTGATCTACTGGTTAGGGTTAGGTGTAGGGTTAGGGCTAGGGTTTAGGGGGTAGGGGGTAGGGCTAGGGTTTAGTTTAAAGGTAAGTATTTATGGTTAGGTATAGGTTTAGGGTTTAGGGTTAGGGTTAGGGTATATGATGCATGGTTCTGTAGCTCCGGTGTCGTGGTTTAGGGGTTTAGAGGGGTTTAGGGCTCGAAGCCTCCCAGGCTTAGGGTTTAGGGTTTAGGGGAGCTACTTTTGCACCATTACACCTTGCACCACACTTTGACACATATCATAGGCCCACATGCAAGATTTGGTGGGGTTCCGGTGCTCCGGCGGTCGTCTCCCCCTCCTCCCCCCAAAACGGCGGTATGCGTGCCCCGGCGGGTCTACCCCCCTAGATTTCTCCGCGCGAGGGTGCACCAATGTACTTTTTCATTATTT
This sequence comes from Lolium rigidum, assembly GCF_022539505.1. NCBI lineage: Eukaryota > Viridiplantae > Streptophyta > Magnoliopsida > Poales > Poaceae > Lolium > Lolium rigidum. Next base: position 38,627,262 of record NC_061508.1, on the reverse strand, counting down.
TAGGTTTGTTTAGGACATATACACATGGAGAACCAAGATTGGGACCCTTTGGCACATACACCCGCAGCTCGAGCCATTATCACACGATCGACGGCGTGCCTGATCTACTGGTTAGGGTTCGGCGTAGGGTTAGGGCTAGGGTCTAGGGTTTAGGGGAGATACTTTTGCACCATTACACCTTGCACCACACTTTCACACATACCATAGGCCCACATGCAAGATTTAGTGGGGTTCCAGTGTTCCGGCGGTCGTTCTCCCCCTCCTCCCCCCAAAACAGCGAAACGTGTGCCCCGGCGGGTCTACCCCCCTAGATTTCTCCGCGCGAGGGTGCAACAATGTACATTTTCATTCTTTTAGGTTTGTTTAGGACATATACACATGGAGAACCAAGATTGGGACCCTTTAGCACATACACCCACAGCTCGAGCCATTATCACACGATCGACGGTGTGCCTGATCTACTGGTTAGGGTTCGGCGCGGCGTAGGGTTAGGGCTAGGGTCTAGGGTTTAGGGGAGCTACTTTTGCACCATTACACCTTGCACCACACTTTGACACATAGCATAGGCCCACATGCAAGATTTGGTGGGGTTCCGGTGCTCCGGCGGTCGTTCTCCCCCTCCCCCCCCAAAACAGCGGAACGTGTGCCCCGGCGGGTCTACCCCCTAGATTTCTCCGCGCGAGGGTGCACCAATGTACTTTTTCATTCTTTTAGGTTTGTTTAGGACATATACACATGGAGAACCAAGATTGGGACCCTTTGGCACATACACCCGCAGCTCGAGCCATTGTCACACGATCGAGGGTGTGCCTGATCTACTGGTTAGGGTTAGGTGTAGGGTTAGGGCTAGGGTTTAGGGGGTAGGGCTAGGGTTTAGTTTAAAGGTAAGTATTTATGGTTAGGTATAGGTTTAGGGTTTAGGGTTAGGGTTAGGGTTTATGATGCATGGTTATGCAGCTCCGGTGTCGTGGTTTAGGGGTTTAGAGGGGTTTAGGGCTCGAAGCCTCCCCAGTTTAGGGTTTAGGGGAGCTACTTTTGCACCATTACACCTTGAACCACACTTTGACACATAGCATAGGCCCACATGCAAGATTTGGTGGGGTTCCGGTGCTCCGGCGGTCGTTCTCCCTCTCCTCCCCCCAAAACAGCGGAACGTGTGCCCCGGCGGGTCTACCCCCCTAGATTTCTCCGCGCGAGGGTGCACCAATGTACTTTTTCATTCTTTTAGGTTTGTTTAGGACATATACACATGGAGAACCAAGATTGGGACCCTTTGGCACATACACCCGCAGCTCGAGCCATTATCACACGATCGACGGTGTGCCTGATCTACTGGTTAGGGTTCGGCGCGGCGTAGGGTTAGGGCTAGGGTCTAGGGTTTAGGGGAGCTACTTTTGCACCATTACACCTTGCACCACACTTTGACACATAGCATAGGCCCACATGCAAGATTTGGTGGGTTTCCGGTGCTCCAGCGGTCGTTCTCCCCTCCCCCCCAAAACAAGCGGAATGTGTGCCCCGGCGGGTCTACCCCCCTAGATTTCTCCGCGCGAGGGTGCACCAATGTACTTTTTCATTCTTTTAGGTTTGTTTGGGACATATACACATGGAGAACCAAGATTGGGACCCTTTGGCACATACACCCGCAGCTCGAGCCATTATCACACGATCGACGGTGTGCCTGATCTACTGGTTAGGGTTCGGCGCGGCGTAGGGTTAGGGCTAGGGTCTAGGGTTTAGGGGAGCTACTTTTGCACCATTACACCTTGCACCACACTTTGACATATAGCATAGGCCCACATGCAAGATTTGGTGGGGTTCCGGTGCTCCGGCGGTCGTTCTCCCCCTCTTTCCCCCAAAAGAGCGGAACGTGTGCCCCGGCGGGTATACCCCCCTAGATTTCTCCGCGCGAGGGTGCACCAATGTACTTTTTCATTCTTTTAGGTTTGTTTATGACAAATACACATGGAGAACCAAGATTGGGACCCTTTGGCACATACACCCGCAGCTCGAGCCATTGTCACACGATTGAGGGTGTGCCTGATCTACTGGTTAGGGTTAGGTGTAGGGTTAGGGCTAGGGTTTAGGGGTAGGGTTTAGGGAGCTACTTTTGCACCATTACACCTTGCACCACACTTTGACACATAGCATAGGCCCACATGCAAGATTTGGTGGGGTTCGGTGCTCCGGCGGTCGTTCTCCCCTCCTCCCCCCAAAACAGCGGAACGTGTGCCCCAGCGGGTCTACCCCCCTAGATTTCTCCGCGCGAGGGTGCACCAATGTACTTTTTCATTCTTTTAGGTTTGTTTATGACATATACACATGGAGAACCAAGATTGGGACCCTTTGGCACATACACCCGCAGCTCGAGCCATTGTCACACGATCGAGGGTGTGCCTGATCTACTGGTTAGGGTTAGGTGTAGGGTTAGGGCTAGGGTTTAGGGGGTAGGGTTTAGGGGAGCTACTTTTGCACCATTACACCTTGCACCACACTTTGACACATAGCATAGGCCCACATGCAAGATTTGGTGGGGTTCCGGTGCTCCGACGGTCGTTCTCCCCTCCTCCCCCCAAAACAGCGGAACGTGTGCCCCGGCGGGTCTACCCCCCAAGATTTCTCCGCGCGAGGGTGCACCAATGTACTTTTTCATTCTTTTAGGTTTGTTTAGGACATATACACATGGAGAACCAAGATTGGGACCCTTTGGCACATACACCCGCAGCTCGAGCCATTGTCACACGATCGAGGGTGTGCCTGATCTACTGGTTAGGGTTAGGTGTAGGGTTAGGGCTAGGGTTTAGGGGGTAGGGCTAGGGTTTAGTTTAAAGGTAAGTATTTATGGTTAGGTATAGGTTTAGGGTTTAGGGTTAGGGTTAGGGTTTATGATGCATGGTTCTGCCGCTCCGGTGTCGTGGTTTAGGGGTTTAGGGCTCGAAGCCTCCCCAGTTTAGGGTTTAGGGGAGCTACTTTTGCACCATTACACCTTGCACCACACTTCGACACATAGCATAGGCCCACATGCAAGATTTGGTGGGGTTCCGGTGCTCCGGCGGTCGTTCTCCCCTCCTCCCCCAAAACAGCGAAACGTGTGCCCCGGCGGGTCTACCCCCCTAGATTTCTCCGCACGAGGGTGCACCAATGTACTTTTTCATTCTTTTAGGTTTGTTTAGGACATATACACATGTAGAACCAAGATTGGGACCCTTTGGCACATACACCCGCAGCTCGAGCCATTATCACACGATCGACGGTGGGCCTGATCAACTGGTTAGGGTTCGGCGCGGCGTAGGGTTAGGGCTAGGGTCTAGGGTTTAGGGGAGCTACTTTTGCACCATTACACCTTGCACCACACTTTGACACATAGCATAGGCCCACATGCAAGATTTGGTGGGTTTCCGGTGTTCCGGCGGTCGTTCTCCCCCTCCTCCCCCCAAAATAGCGAAACGTGTGCCCCGGCGGGTCTACCCCCCTAGATTTCTCCGCGCGACGGTGCACCAACGTACCTTTTCATTCTTTTAGGTTTGGTTAGGACATATACACATGGAGAACCAAGATTAATGTGTTAGGATTTAGGGTTAGGGTTTAGGGTTAGGGTTTAGGGTTAGGGTTATGATTTAGGGTTATATGATTTAGGGTTAGGGTTATGATTAGTGTGGCTAGGTTAATGGGTTAGGATTTAGGGTTAGGGTTTAGGGTTAGGGTTATGGTTAATGTTAGTGATTCCGGTGCTCCGGCGGTCATTCTCCCCCCCCCCCCCCACAACGGTTTGTGTGCCCCGACGGGTCCCCTAGATTTCTCCGCGCGTGGTGAACCGGATTGAATCACACATTTCTTGAAAAACATGAAACATATAGTATTAAATAATACACATTTTGAAAAACAAGTTTAATATAATTTACAAATAAAACTTAATGTTATTGATAATTTACAAATAAAACTTAATGTTACAAATAAACTTAATGTTATTGATAAAAACTTAATAACAAATAAAACTTAATGTTATTGATAGAAATGGTAAAAATAAAATAAAAATTCTTTGCCGTGCGCAGGCGCACGGCAAAGAAGCCTGCCGCACGGCAAAGGCAGCCCTGCGCACGGCAAAGATGCCCCGCACGGCAAAGGTGCTTTGCCGCACGGCAAAGAAGCACGCACGGCAAAGAGTGTGGATAAGGCCATGGTTGGGACGGCCTGAGCCACAAAACGCTATCCTCCCCATCCTCCACGCACGAATTCCTCCCCATCGACCTCCCCACACACGACGCCGCCGCCGCCACCTCGACCACGCCGCCGCTGCTCGGCCCCACGACCACGCCGCCGCCACCTCCTGCTCCTCCCAGGCGCCGCCGTTGGCCCCCACGACCACGCCGCCGCCACCTCCTGCTCCTCCCAGCCGCCGCTGCCCGGCCCCAGGCCACGACCACGCCGCCGCAGCCCCTTCCCCCGGCCACCTCCTGCAGTCCTCCCCCACGCCGTCGCCGCCTCGCGTGCACGCAGTGCAGTCCTCCACCACGCCATCGCCGTCCCGCGTGCCGTGCAGTCCCCCCCACGCTGTCGCCGCCCTTGCTCCTCCCCTGCCGACCCCCCAGCAGCGCTAGTCAGCTTCGGTAGCCACCATGCCCAGCCTCCCGCGCCCAGCCTCCACCGCTGCTGCGCCCTGTGCCTCCCAAGCCCCTGCATATGTAAGGTAATTTTAGCTAGTGTTAGATATAAATGATTTTAGTGTGTAGGATTTTAGTAGCTAGTGTTAGATTTTAGGCGTTGTTTGGATACCGAGTTTATAGAGAACCAAATTTTAGGCATCGACAGGTTCGGCTGGGCCATGAATCCACATGCTCTTGGCCTCTTGCTCAACAACCACGGCGGGCGACAAGAAGCTCTCCGGCTCGCCGGACGTGCTCGCCGGATTTTAGTGTAGATGATTTTATTGTATAGATGATTTTATTTAGGGAATTTCATGTTCACTTGCATGACAATTTTATTTTCTCGCTATGCAGGTGAAGCTTTGAAGTGGACACGGGGGGCGGCGTCGTGGGGGTGTTTGACGGGGGGCGGCGTCCCGAATCTTCTTCGACGATTCTCTCACGCGTCTAGGGTATAAATCTCCGGCCCTCCCAGCTTTACATGTACCTAGGTTTTTTTGTGTCTGGATCACCAAGTCTGTCGCGATACCTAGGCGTCTCTTCCCGACAGTAAGGGTTACGCGGATAAATATGCATTAGTGGTCTCGCATATTATGAACCGTAACTCTTACGGCATTTATCGGGACAGCCGGCGGATGCGTAGTTGGGTACGTTCTCCCTGCTCTACCCCGATCCGAGACAGGATTTCGGTAGCGCCTCCCCGTTGTTCTCCGGATGCACACCCCTCTCGGCTTTTTGCCGAGACGTGTATCGGGAGAGCAGCGGGGAGGTGCTGCCGAAATTCTGTCTCGGATCGGGGTAGAGCTGGGAGAACATACTCAATCTACGGATCCGGCGGCTGCTAGGAGCCCACCTAGTAGAGTTTCAGGTTGATGCACGCGTAAAAAAAAGATATGTTGCATTTATTTCCTATTTGATATATAAATGCTATGTTCGTCTGTTTTGTTGCTGATTAGAGGATGGATAATCGTGGCTGGATGTACGATGGCAGAATTAGTCAGTGGAACTATACTGATGAATGGGGAGAAAAGACCGAGCAGTTTGTGGATAGGGCGTTTGCCATCCCTAGCAGACCTATAAGAGTTTGGTGCCCTTGTAGTAAGTGCGCTAACCAAAAGGCACAGGACAAGGACACTATGAGTATGCACCTGATCAAGTTTGGGTTCACACCATCCTACAAGATTTGGACTTACCATGGAGAAAAGGCAAAGAAACGTGCTAGGAAGGAGGTGCGGCAGATTCAACCAAGGGGGAATATGACACTTGGTTTTGATAGGTGCTTAGAAAACTTGGCTAATGGTAATGTGCCTGAAAGCTCTCATGTAGAGGTGGAGACACCTCAGGATGCGGAGACAAGTGAGGACCCGGAGGAAAACACAAAGGAGTATTATGAGGCTCCGTTTGCTTCGCGAAACCCCTACATGAAAATACGAGAGGTTACCCAACTAGATGCCATCGCTCGCCTTATGGCCTTGAAGTGCCATAGGAACTTGTGCAGAGATGGGTTCGATGAACTTCTGGTCATCGTAGGCAGCCTTCTGTCGAAAGGGCACCTCTTGCCGCAAAACTTCTACTATTCGACCAAATTGCTCAGCGACCTTAAGATGTCATCTCAGCAGATACACACATGTCCAAAGGGATGCATGCTATTCAGAGAGGAGCACGCTGACACAAATTATTGCATCAAATGCAATTCCTCTAGGTACTTTGAGGTAGACTGCAATGGTGATGGTCGAAGAGGCGGACCACGATTGCCAAGAATATCCTCCGCTATCTTCCAGCTTCTACCGAGGATCCAGCGGCTCTTCATGACCGAGGATACCGCCTGGCAGATGAGGTGGGCCGTGGAAGGAAACAGATACACCGACAAGATGATACATCCGTCGGATGGTACCGCATGGAAGAACTTTGTCAAGAAATTTCCACCGAAAGCAGGTGACCCGAGGAGCGTAGCAGCTTGCGATATCAACCGATGGGTTCAATCCATATGGTATGTCGGCTGCAGTATACGCGTTGTTGGCCGGTGTTTATTATTCCCATGAACCTCCCCCGGCGTCCGCATGAGATCGGAGAACATGTTTGTGTCGATGATAATCCCGGGGCCCAAATACCCGGGTAAGAACATGAATGTGTACCCGGAACCGCCGGTGGATGACTTGGTTCGTGGCTGGGAAGGTCGCGGGATCCGAACATATGACGCATCAAAGAAGGAGTACTTCGATATGTATGTGTGGTACCACACGTCCCGCATGACCTGCCAAGCACGTGCTTTGTTCTCGCGGGTGGTGTACACATGGGAAGTGGCCTTGCCCACAGTGCGGACGGCCGTTACTTTCTTCTCGGCTAAACAAGGGAGGCAAGTATTCATGCTTTGATGAAGCTTGACGAGTTCCTTGAGCGGAGGCATGCATACAGGAGTGATGTAAAGAGTTTCAAGAAAGGCCGTGTTGTCCGTGGCCCGAAGCCAATTCTGAAGACCGGAACGGAAATCAAGGCCGAGTTAGATGCTCTTCAGCCTAGCCCTGATGGGAATGGTTTCTTGGGATATGGGGAGACACACCAATGGACTCACAAGCCGTGCTTATGGAAGCTCCCTTACTTTGAGTTTCTCGAGCTCCCGCATAACATTGATGTAATGCACACCGAGAAGAATATCGGTGAAGCCATTTGGAGCACGATTGTGGACACAGAGAAGACGAAGGATAACATAAAGGCTCGAATTGATCAAGAAATGTGGTGTGATAGGCCGGAGTTGAACATGCAGCCACCTAATGGTGCCAAAAAAACTTGGACTAAGCCACACACTCCGTTCTGCCTCACAAAGGTCCAAAAAAGGGAGGTCTTCCAATGGATGAAGGACTCCTTGTTTTTCCCCGATGGGTTCGCAGCCAACTGGATGATGGGCCTGAACATTGAAATGCTGCGAGTACAAGGACTGAAGAGTCATGACTACCACATATGGCTTGAGCGGATAATGCCGGTGATGATTCGAGGCTATGTCCCTGAGAAGACTTGGCGAGTGCTAGCGAGGTTGAGTTTTTTCTTCCGCCAGAATTGTGCTAGGGAGTTAGACACTAAAGTGATTGAGAAGCTGGATGAAGAGGCACCCGTGTTGCTTTGCGATCTAGAGAAGATCTTTCCTCCAGGGTTTTTTAATCCGATGCAACACATGATCCCGCACCTCGCGGAGGAGTGCTTAAAGGGGGCCCGAATTGGGGCCGTTGGCGTTTGGTCCCGAGAGAGAAACACAAAAGCTTCATCAAATGACCGGCAATAAATGCAAGATCGAAGCATCCATAGCCGAGGCAGTCCCGAACGTGGAGGTGGCAAACTTCACCACTAAGCACTATGATCCCAACATTCCCACAAAGCACAACCCGGTCCTCCGTTACAATGCCGCCAACAATGAAGAAGTACCCAAGCTTAGCATCTTCGTGGGGCTTGGTGGCAAGTCAAGTGGCTCGAAGCCGTACAGAACGGACCTACATGAGCGGACCTTGATCCACTCGTATGTCTTAAACACCATGGTCGAAGTGAAGCCGTACATCGAGTAAGTGCGGACCATTTAATTATTCGCAAACATTCACTCGTATGTTCATGGCTAACTCTTCCTCTTTTCATCGGTATAGGAAATTCAAGGCTATACATTGGAAGAATACCCACAGGGAGCCTACCCCGGAAGAATCCAAGCAAATTTTTGATAAGGGCGGCGGTTTCGGTTTCGTAGCTGGTTTTGTAATTTGGTACTATTCTATCCAAATTAGCTAGCACTTCCGACATTTATCGGTCATTTCTCGTTCTAAACTTCTTGTGCTAAACTTGTAGGCAAGAACCGACAAAGAGATGAAGTCGAGCTAAGAAAAATTGCTAGGGGCTTTGACCATTCCGTAGAAGCGTTCAACTCCTATGACGTGAACGGGTATCGCTTCCAGACCCATCAATACACAACAAGCCGGCCCAACGCGAAGACAATAAATAGCGGGGTGGTATGTCAAGGTGATGATGGGCTCCATTACTATGGAAGAGTCAAGGGTATATACGAGCTGAATTACGGGTTTCACAAAGGGCTAAATCCCGTCGTCTTCAAATGCCATTGGTTTGACCCACGTCGGGTGAGATGGGATCCTGAAATTGGGTTGGTTGAAGTTCAAAGGAACTCCGTTTATAAGGGAGAGGATGTGTACATCGTGGCTACCCAGGCCTTTCAAGTATTCTATCTCCCGTACGCGTGCAAAAACCCGACAAAACGTCTACATGGATGGGATGTTGTGATGACGGTGCCTTCACGCAATAGGCCGCCCCCGCCAAACAAGGACGATTACCGCGGCGTAGACCCCTCAGCAAGGAGTGTCGAGTTTTATCAGGAAGAAGGGCTCCCCGGCCATTTCACAATCGGCTTGCCGACTATCGATGACATGGTCGTAGACGATGAACAAGAAGACGCGGGCATGGATGGAGACAATGCAGAAGATGAAGCCGAGGATGTCCGTGCCCCGGAAGACCTGAGTTTGCTCAAGGCGTTCAAAGCAGGGATTGACCTCGATGCGGATGGACCACCTCCAGGTTTCATTGATGATTATTGGTTCGCCGAGCCCGATGACGATGAGGAGACACGCGGTCCAATCACGGATGGCGACACAGAGCTACCGATCTATGTAGTAGTAATTGTGAGGCTAGCCTATTTGTAATAACTCGTGTAACCGTGATTGTCTAGCTAGGTTATTTGTAAGAACTCCGTGCTATGTTTGAGAGAACTCTATGCTAGCTATTTGTTGCTTCCACTAATTAATGTTCATCTATTTGCATTATTGTTGCTTTCATTAATGGTTCATCTACTTATATTTCTGTTGCTTTCACTAATATTTATCTCTTTACAATATTGCGTACTAATAAACCACTCTCTTCATTTGTGTTTGCAGGTGATTGAAGCATGCCGCCAAAAAAAGAAGGGGTGGCGGTCTTACAAAGAAGCTCAAGGACTTGGTAGGTGTAGGGTCTTCGAGGCGGGGCCGAGCTACTACCCCTTCCTAGCCCCCTCCCGTCGCTCCCCCAAGGCACGTGCGACCGCGTAGGAAGAATGCGACACGGGTACTCACTCCTAGTCCTAGCCCCCCTCCCGCAGCCGATGATGATGATGATGAGGTGGAGGACCAGGAGCACCACGGGGGTGGGGAGGACCAGGAGGAGGAGGAGGGGGTTGGGGAGGACCAGGAGGAGGAGGAGGGGGTTGGGGAGGACCAGGAGGAGGAGGGGGTGGGGAGGACCAGGAGGAGGAGGGGGGTGGGGAGGACCAGGAGGAGGAGGGGGACGAGGAGGACCTCTCAGAGGATGAGGGGTTGGGGAACTTACCGTTTGATCCTGATCCAAACCTAGTTTGGGATGCGCCGCCGGATTACGAGTACGTTCCATCTTTGGAGAGGCTGAGGCCACGTGATAGGAGGCCATATCGGCGTGGGATAACAACGCTCCCCGCGCTGAAGTACTGGCGCTACAGCCATGTTGTTCTAGTGCCCTATGGAAGGAGGTACATGTTAATTTTTGGCATTTCGTTATCGCAATTTTGTCATTATCAAAATTATTATCACATACATATTGATGTTGTCGTTTCATGGTGCAGCTCATTCACGTATGAAGACCCGTCGCGTAAGCCGCCACGTGGGTACTCGAACATCCTTGGGGGCCTACTTAGAAGGTATTTCCCTGGGATAGTCAATCTCCCTAGTGGTGGCTGCGACGTAGCTTGGAGGTGGTGGCACTACAGCCTCGCGGAAGATTTTCTTGGCGGCGGCACCTTGGCGGACTGCGTTGTTCGCAAATTTTGGGTACGTGACTTTGGACTTCTTACCATTCATACACTCTCCTTGGTTGACAATAATTGCACTAATGCCCCTTGTTTTACCTATGTGCATGGTTGCGAAATACTTCAAGAAGGCCGAGGGCAAGGAAAATGCGTGCGATGATGTCCTTCACCAGCTTGCAAGGAAGAGGGTGACTGGCATGCACTACGAGGCACGTATTCAGTGCGTCCGCGACTGGCATGCCGACCGCTTCGTCCACATGACGAAGGAGGACGCTCGCGACATGCTCATGCAGCCGTGGCAGTACTTGCAGGTATTTGCATTTGTGTGTTATTGATTTCTTTATCGTCATGTAGTTTATTTTACCATAATGGGTTTATCTTGTGCATGTAGAACCCTCCTCAGTACGTCGGCGAAGACGACAAGTGCTTCCTTGCGATGGTCATGTGGTGGACATGCCCCCAGTACCTCAAGAAGCACGAGGAGAGCAAGAAGAAGCGGGCAGAGATGCGAGGTGGATCGCATATCCAAGGCAGCCTCCCCATCTCTCTTCACCTGCAGAAGGAGGTGAGCAAATTAATGGTTCCTTCATTATTTGAATTCATGTTATATATTTGCTAACTATGCAAGGGTGTGCCACTTCACTTTATTACATGTTCTCTTTTGCAGGAAGTGAGGACAGGAGCGAAGCCTAACGTCTTTGCCGTGCTCGAAGAAGATGAAGCAAAGGAAGACGCCGCATCCCGAGACGGGGTCCGTGTGGGTTAACCCGCAATCCGAGACCCGAGTGCACGTCCTATGTCTCCAAGTTCAAGCGAAGTACGGCGAGGAGGCCAACCCGGAGGCCGAGGACTTTGACCCCGAGGTTGCGGTGCTTGCGGGAGAAGGCTTGAAGCATGGCCACCTATGGTTTGGTGACGGGGTTGTCGACCCAGCCGACGGTTCCCTCTCTCCGCCGGATCCGCCGTGGTCGTAAGAGCGGCCAGCCCGAGGTAGAGCCCCGGCCACGGGCTTCGGATCTAGCCTGTCGAGCGGTTACGGGTATGTTCTTCCTCCGGCCTCTACCTTTCCTTTACATGCACATGCTTTCCATTGAAATGTTAATGACATCGCGGACACATTGTAGGCGGAGATGGCAGAAAAGGAGCAGGCGGCCCAGGAGCACGCACGGAACTTGGAGCGGCAGGTTCTGGAGTATCAGCAGCAGCAGGCACAGATGATGCTGCAGATGCAACAAGAAGCAGCAGATGATGCAGCGAAGCATCGAGCACGGATATGAGCTGGCTGATGAGCCAGACGGCTCTGTCTTCTCCACCGGGGAGTATTCCTGCTCCTCCACCTTACTCCATGCCGTGGATGCCGCCACCGCCCACTCAGACCCCGGGGACACCTATCACCGTGAACAACATGAACATCATCCGGAGCATGAACCGCGGTGAGTCCTCTTGTGCCCAACCCGCTACTTTTACTTGTTCAAGTGTTCAATATGCAAATGCAAATGCAAATGTTCATTCCATCAACCTTATAGATTATATGTCACAAGGAAATGACGATGAGGCCGGCGGAAGCGGAGGACAAGGTTGATGGCATGGTCTTCGTGCACTTTGTCGGATTGTATGCTTGTAATGGATTGTAATATTGGACATTGCACTATGGACTCTATGTAACTTGTGTGGATGGACTATGGACTCTATGTAATGCATTGTATGCATGAATATGTGTGTTTGATGTATTTGTGGTGTTCCCGTAGTGTTTGGTGATGTTATGTTGAAGATTATATGTGTATATGCTTTATTGTCAATTGCTATATTTGAAATGCAGGGAATAAGCAAAAAACAGCAAAAAAATGAAAAAAACAGGGCCCTTTGCCGTGCGTGTGCACACGGCAAAGGACTTTTGGTCACTTTGCCGTGTGCACACGCACGGCAAAGGAGCCACGTGGCGGCAGCCTGTAGACCTGGGAACTCCTGGGGCGTGCCTGTAGGGGGCTTTGCCGTGCGCGGTAGAGCTAGCCCGCACGGCAAAGGCGCGCACGGCAGCGAAGGCTGGCGCACGGCAACGACGGTCGCACGGCAAAGAATAGCAGCTCACGGCAAAGTCTTCGGGCACGGCAGCCCCCCTGCCGCACGGCAAAGAAGTGCCGCACGGCAGCGTTTTCAGCGCACGGCAGAGATGGGAGCGCACGGCAAAGAGCTTTGCCGTGCAATCATTGCACGCGCACGGCAAAGATGGCTTTGCCGTCGATGGCGTTGCCGTGCAAACTTTGCCGTGAGGGCACGCACGGAAAAGCCTTTGCCGTGCGTATAGGCCTCTTTGCCGTGCAAAGTGGAGCACGGCAAAGGCTGGCTTTCCCGTAGTGTCTACTAAAGAAATCTCTTTTTACCCGCATAAGGCATTTTACAAATGGTGAATCTGCTGATTTAGATTGTATTTGTGACAGAGCTTTAAATCAAAGATATGTATTATCAACTCTTGCCACATCCCTTCTTTAGATAGAAGTTTAAATAGCTATTTTCTAACCGGCGACCATTTGATGGCAAAAACTGATATATATAAATTTCGTTGTCCTTAATGACAATATTTCAACTGTGGGGACGATGTTGCAGGCAATAAAACTCTAACAGTCTTTTTATTAGATAAAAAAGGTTTTTACCCCTGGTTCCATTAAAGGAATTTTCATAGTTAAATTCATGTATGAAGATTTAATAAATGGGCATAGTTGTTCTCCTACGAAATATTTATGGAAGGTAAAAATCTCGCTCAAGATAAACATATTTATGTGGTTCCTCCATAAAAAAGTTTTTTTGACGAAAGATAATTGACAAAGAAGGCAATGAAATGGATATCAAAAGTGTTGCTTTTTTGAAATGAAACAAACGGGTGCATCTTTTTTCTTTCATGTCCATTTGCTAAAGTTGTTTTGCGTATAGTTTATCTTACCGCCTACCGCTATCATAAATATGTTTGAAAATTGGCTAAATAGAACCGATAAAGAAAAAAATTAAAGCTAAAATACGCATTGGTGTTTCTGCTTTGTGCTAGTCGATAAGAAAATGTAAAAACAATACTATTTTTAACAAAGCTAGTGTCTCAAACTTTTGCAGGTTATCCATATGATTAAAAACTGGGTTCCACGATGGTACTTTCTGCTTCCGGAGGATCGACGAGAACTTAATGGGTGGTTGATGGGTTACTAGTAGATTGATAGATACTAGTGGTTGGGGCGCCCCATGGGGCGCCTCCTCACTGGAGTTGTGCGATCTAATCCCAGTCCAATAACAAATAATTCAACGCCCAAATCCCAATCCAATGACAAATAATTCAACGTCCAATACGGGTTCCCTTGGCTTGCCTCCTCCGTGGTCTTGCATCCACATCGGAACTCATTCTCGGCATTTTTAACCACTACAGTTCACTTTACAGCTTTCTAGGCAAGCAGACAACGCAACATCCCATGGAATTTAAAGTCCAAGGTATAAGAACTTTAGGCCACTTCCAAAATTATTAATAAACCAAAGTTACAATATTGTGTATAGTAACACATAGAAAAACTCCACATTTTAGGCAAACACAAATACAACTCAGTCTGCTGGTATCACACTAAATCGTGGCCAAGAGTAAATTGAGGTCCCAGCGGGAGTAAACAGTACCACCTTTTTAGCATGAACTTCTCATTGGCTATATTGAATTCAACATCTGCCACCTATACAAAAGAAACACATATTGGATCATAAACAATTTATCAGCACAAGACAATTTATAAAGTTGTTGAGATCATAAACATGTTAAATGAGGAACCTTGATAGTTCACTTAGATTTGTACTTAAAAATGAAGCAGCCCCTAATGTACATCATCAGGACATATCATTCATATTGAGCAAAATATATCAGCAGAACGCATTTTCCGAGCCATGGTTCAATCAGACTTTTTGCGGACCTGCAACATACCATCAAGTTTTAGGATTTAAGCAAGGTATATAATTAGATATATTTTCAAACATCAAGCACTAATTTGCAATACTCCCAAAATGATATATTTAGGCATAGGTTGAAGGAAAATTTAATCTCTGGAATAGATGTAGCAGGGGAAGTGTGAGCATCATGAACAAGAAAGCACCAATAAATATATCATGGCCTGGACCATGTATTTTACCACCACGTCCCATACATATATTGGATGTGAGAGACGGATGGTAAGTGGTAACAACCCAGGCATGTGTTGTCCTGTTGTGAGTATTTGACGTGAAATCACAACAAAATACTCACTGAAAGAAATGAAGCAGCAGCAACAGGCACGAACGACAGCATTTAAGGCTACAATGAAAGACCGGAAAGTGCAAAGTGGACACGGCTGAGGCTGCAGTCTACAAATAGAGAATGAAAATGAAGGAAAATAGTACTTAAATAAGAAAAGAAAACCAAAAAATTACATTATAAAGGCAACCATATGGGAGCCATGCACCAAACAAATAACCTGATGTCTTGTGAGCTAGCTTGTAAAAACCAAAGAGAAGTGGGAGTTCGTAACCCGGTTCTTGGGAATCAGGCACTTTTGCTCAAATATATTCACAAATTCTATGATATCATTGATACTCGTGGGCCAACATCATGGTGTAACTAAGATCAGTAGGCAGTCCCCCATGCACTCCCTCCACCCTGAGTCAAGTGACATTTACATGGGGATTACTTTTCAGACAATCAAGAGAAAAGGGATCACGAATAATCCGACGAAATGGTCATGACGCAAACAGGTCCATATTCATGACAAAAAAGGTATGTTGGGAATTCAGTTTTTCACAAGAAACAAAAGATCTCTAGGGCCCCAATTTTGCTTTTTATATAGAAGATATCCTGCCTAAACTGCATTCTCTTTCCATTCCGGTGGTTCCTATGATATTATATAAATGCATAAGTATCAAATTACTGCGCATTATCCTCGTATTCCGTGTAGAGAAAGATTTCCTGTATATTTTTTTATTATACAATTTCCAATAGTTGTGCAATGCAACTTACTTATAATTTGTCAGGTTCTATCAAGTTCTATATTAATAAACTTCTCATGCTTTAGAATTCTTCCTTCTAAGACACACCAGAGTTGTAAAGCAATATTGTTGACCCCAGTTCAGCTCTTGTTGATTTTGAAACTATTTCCTTAAGACAGGAAAACCAATATAAGTTACATACTGAAGTTGTAAAGCAATCATTCTAATTCCGCACTGGTTGATCTTGAAGCAATTTCCATTAGAAAGGAAAAAACAAAATTTTACACACAAAACATAGTGTTGTAAAATTTAAACAGAGAAAATGTTCAGGTGCTAACACTTGCACACTGAAGCTACCGGCATTCAGGTACAAACTCTAGGCAAACTAAAGCTATCGACGTCGTGGTAGCCACCTCATTACAAAATAAGATACAAATCAATAGAAGATTTACTTGCCAACTAACCGATCTCCATGATCTCTCATGAAGGGCACAGTAAGGTTGCACCTCTCATGAGACCACCGAGAGAGCACATCTACATATTGGACATGCTTCATGAGGGATGAACTATCTACGATCTAGCAAAGGCATACCCAAGATGCGGTCAACAATATTACAAAAAATTGTAGCAGTAACATATGAGATACAGTAAAAAAACAGAACCCCGCTACTTGGAAAACAATCTACAGTAAGCATGATGGTAGGAGAGAAATACATCATAAGGGCAAACCATTTTATAGCTTATCTTGTCTCTTCCTCCAAACATCAATACTTTCCTTGATGGAAGTATTGGCTTTAGCATGCAATCGAGCTAGCGAGCATAAGGAACATTGTTTCAGAAAAGAAAACAGCATACCAAGTATACAGATCGTTACTACATAACCAAAAACATACGACAAACAAAGTAAGAACTGGGCAGAACAATTATGCTGTGCAAGTAGCATTGTAACAGAAATAAACTCTAGATATAATACGAAAATAGAGTAATGAGGTTTTGGCTTCATTTCTGCTTTTTTCGATCTCTAGCAACAAGCATACTGCTATAGTCAACCACATTCTACTGTATGATGCAGAACTGAAGAAACTTCAGAAACCCTAAAATAAAACAAGGAAGAACCATAAGATATTTGACAGAAAATTAAATTTACGCTCATGCTTGTAATTCTCTCGAAAATGTCTATGTGATTTGCTCTATAGCTTGTCGACGTGACGCCATGAAACTGGCTTAAAATTTTGAAAGATAAAGCTATGATTATTTCATGAAACATAAATAATGTATGCTGATACCATATCTCATGTCCGAGCACCTAGACATATTTGGTTCTTGAAGAGTGCCACTTTCATACAAGTAATAAATGGTGGATTCATACATTACTATTTAAGTAAATCTAAATCCATTAAAAACAAAACGCTCCATTTGTTTCGCTATTCTTTAAGGTAGACCAACAGATATGCTATTCTTTTTTAACCCCTAAATCATCTACTAAATCTGGTAGAGAAAAATAAGCGTGGGTTGCAAGAGCGAGAGATGATGATCTGTGACCATACCGAGCTTGCGCGAGCTCTCCACCCTCCTGATGATGGAGGCAAACCTGTCGAAATCTTCCGTTATCATGTCATCCTTCTCATTTGCGTCATGCACATACACGCAAAATAAATTAAAATCATACGCACCCGGACCTGAAACGGAACACTCCCAAAAAACACCAACAGATGGGCATACCACTAATGATGATTTACGTGACAAGGTACCCTGACCGGAGCACCGCCTCGCTTTGCCAAACTCAGCAGCCGTTCGTCGCCGGCGGCCTTGCCAAGCCTTTGCACCACATTCATGTATGAGCCAATGTAAAAGCAGAAACAAAATACCATGTTCTAAAGCGATATGTGCAATCAGAAGCAAGCACATCCACCATTGGATATCTGATTTAGAAACAATTACGCATGAGAAAAATTATAAGTACACAAAAAAGTGCCAAGTTCAGAATCACACCCTTCGATCTAAAAGAAAAGTACTTACTTGATTCTTAAAATAAATCGGTTAGCATTAGGGGTGTCGCTCAGTTCGGGCCAGCCAACACGCAAATCAGCAAAAAGATGATGTCCTCGCTTATGTACATTTGTGTCACCAAATCCACCTGAAACAATAGCAAGAACAAATTGTAACGCTGTGATGGCTAGATCCCAATCCAATCAAGGCAAGAAGTTACCCAAAAGAATTGGGGAGAGATGACAAGGACGGGGAGAGGAAAAAGAGACAGACCCATGGTGATGTTTCTACTGCTGAACTTGTTTCCATGATTTTCTTCTTCCTCCCTGTGAGAGACCCACATCTGGAAGCAAAGGTAGTCCGGAGTGCACTCCGGTGTTGCTGATGCCGTTGACCCGTGTTGCCATCGCCGCTCTATGTGTCTTCTCCTATAGAACGGGTCATCTGCTGCCAAAAAAACGAGAAGCAAATCAGGGAAGATATGAAAAATCACACTGGGAAAAGGGGAGCGGAGGGCGACCTGAAGAGCTCCGGCAAGGCAATCGCCACCCTGATCCGCTTCCGCAATCTCGAGCTACCTCCTGCTTCAGACCAAGCGGACGACCAGCACGTCCTCCCGCCATCGCCTCGAGAAGGGCCAAGCAGAGCGCCGCCGCCCCTAGGACTTAATGGTGGCGAGCATAGCTCTGCCGAGAGGAGACAAGGGAGGCCGGTGGAGCAGCACCGGCGGCAAGGTTGCGTGTGAGGAGGCGGCGGCGTGGAGGTCGAAGGGGCAGCGAGGAGAGGGGAAGTGCGAGTGGAGACTGCGGCAGCACGCGAGTAATTGTGGTTAGGGTTTTCGCTCTTTTAGCTCCTCCAATCAGATGATGACACGTGGACCGGATGAAGCAACGCAGCGTCCAGCCTCTCAGCGCGAGGTGGGGATCGTGGATAGCCCCAGAGGCCTCCCTACCCGCACGCACTTGCTTGTTCTACATACCTAGAGTTTTACGATGATTATTCTTAGATGGTTGATTTTTGTAACCTTTTTGTGATTTCTGATGTAACAAGTTGATACATGAACTGTGCAAAAAGATGATGGTTGTGTGCATCAATTATCAATTGATCCAGAGGTTACAGCCATCCCCGTTTCAAAAAAAAAAAAAAGACACGGCAAACCCGGCGAGGAGAGCAGGTTTCTCCTGATGTGTTTTTTTTTTCTCTTGCTGTGCTAAACCGATCTTTTTATGAGCTGTAGCAGGGAGAAAGTGAAAACATCTTTACTATTATATTCGAGTTGGTCGTAGGTCATACAACGCGTTTGGTGAAGGAGATTGGAATCATCTGAACCGTTCACTGTAATCTCATTGTCTCCGCTTAATATCCAATCGTCTGATCTGATTTAGCGTATCATTCACGTACTAGCGCTAATCAAGGCACTAATCTCAAGAAAAAAAGAAACTCATGTCAAAAAAAAGAAACTAATTAATACAAATTAATTAGGAAAGATATATTTCCTTGCCTTGCCCTGAAAAATAGGAACCATTCCTCCTACCCGTTCCTCCTGTCCACGACCCTCATCGAGTCATCGGCCTCGCGCGCCTCGCCCCGGCGCTGGCTCCTCCGCTACCTCCATGTCAACTTCCGCATATCGGCATATGGATCGTGTTCCCCCACCGACCCGAGCTACATCCACCGATGACATCTAGCGTCTCCCTGCTTGAGGCCGCCAAGCGCGAGGTCATCCATGTCGTGGCCATCCTAATCTAGATCTTCGACCCCAACACGGGTCCGGCGGAACACAGGGTTCCGCCGCCAGCAGCTGACGCAGGAGGGATGTGGAGGCGAGCAGGCTCCGCAGCAAAAATGACAGCGTCATCTACATCCTATCGGATCCCCTCCTGATGATGCTTCGATCCTGCATTCCTGCTAGGCTTCACGCACGGGGGCGCACTCCGCACCGGGGCAGATGGGAAGGGCCACCTTTTCTCCCTCGGCCATGGAGCTGGGCAGTGCCATGGGCCGATCTTGATGTTGCCTACAGCTTCGCTCCATCGGCTGCCTTCCTGGTCAACGATGTCCACGCGCGCTGCCGGCACACGTGCCATCCCGCTTGCTGCTTCCCACAGCGTCGGCCGCCACCGGCACTGCTGAGCCCTTGCTCTTGACCCGTCGTCCAGCCGGTGGCTTGCCACCCCGAGGTCTCAGCCATAGACGCCGCTGCATCGACTCCTGTTGGGCGCCTCTATTGTGCGACTTATCGCCACATACACAAGTAAGCTATTAGTAATGCCAAGATCCGTTAGTTATCACTGCATGGAATTTTGCAGCATGCATTGCATCTTACTCTTCTGAGACCCCAAAGATAATGTTCTCAATGGTACACGTCTATGTGTTGTTCAATCAGCTATGTTGGTAATGCAAATTTGGGAAAGGAGGCACATCGAATAATTGCTTATGTTGTATTGTATGTACCGTGTCAGATGTATTCTGAATGCTTCTATTTGTTAACAACCTCCTGGGTTGGAGAATCTGGCATTTTGGCTGACACAAAACTAGAATCCTGTAGCTTTCTGGCCTCAAAGTTGTGAGTTAATATTCATATTACAGCTGTAGTAAAGTATTTGGGTTTTTGATTACCAGTTGTTCAAGCTTTTTCTTATTATTACCAACCTTTGGCTTATATGGTTGCAGTTCAGCTTACCGTGGTCAGCAGATCGTCGTGCCGATGAACAAGCAGTCCCAACTCTTGTTCATTGATCTATAATGGTTGCAACATACAAGGTGTTTGCATGCACAATTGCCCAAGGAATGTATTGGTACATATGAAAATACCACATTCAGATTGTTATGGCCTTATGGGGGAACTTATTCCTGCAATTTGCTTCTTATTTCTTTCCTTTTGAACATTTTTTGCTCCTTATTTCTGACCGGCTGACTTACTGGATACTCTCCTGTTTCAGTTTAACATCTTCTTAAATTCAAAACAAATGGCATGTGAAATTGCTTCTTAACCAGGTTTGGTTTTTATTCACATAGTGCCCCTGGTGGTGCTACTTTGGTCAATCTACATTACCGATACCTTGGTTTCCTTATAATTGTAGTAGCATCTGAAGAAAATGATTAATTCTCACATATCAGTTTTATTAGTGCACAAGATTTTTTGAGAGAGAAATACCACACATTATTGACTTTTCACATTATTGCATTGGCTGCATTAATAGAGATATATGAGGTGACATTATCTTTACTATTATATTCGAGTTGGTCGTAGGTCATACAACGCGTTTGGTGAAGGAGATTGGAATCATCTGAACCGTTCACTGTAATCTCATTGTCTCCGCTTAATATCCAATCGTCTGATCTGATTTAGCGTATCATTCACGTACTAGCGCTAATCAAGGCACTAATCTCAAGAAAAAAAGAAACTCATGTAAAAAAAAAAGAAACTAATTAATACAAATTAATTAGGAAAGATATATTTCCTTGCCTTGCCCTGAAAAATAGGAACCATTCCTCCTACCCGTTCCTCCTGTCCACGACCCTCATCGAGTCATCGGCCTCGCGCGCCTCGCCCCGGCGCTGGCTCCTCCGCTACCTCCATGTCAACTTCCGCATATCGGCATATGGATCGTGTTCCCCCACCGACCCGAGCTACATCCACCGATGACATCTAGCGTCTCCCTGCTTGAGGCCGCCAAGCGCGAGGTCATCCATGTCGTGGCCATCCTAATCTAGATCTTCGACCCCAACACGGGTCCGGCGGAACACAGGGTTCCGCCGCCAGCAGCTGACGCAGGAGGGATGTGGAGGCGAGCAGGCTCCGCAGCAAAAATGACAGCGTCATCTACATCCTATCGGATCCCCTCCTGATGATGCTTCGATCCTGCATTCCTGCTAGGCTTCACGCACGGGGGCGCACTCCGCACTGGGGCAGATGGGAAGGGCCACCTTTTCTCCCTCGGCCATGGAGCTGGGCAGTGCCATGGGCCGATCTTGATGTTGCCTACAGCTTCGCTCCATCGGCTGCCTTCCTGGTCAACGATGTCCACGCGCGCTGCCGGCACACGTGCCATCCCGCTTGCTGCTTCCCACAGCGTCGGCCGCCACCGGCACTGCTGAGCCCTTGCTCTTGACCCGTCGTCCAGCCGGTGGCTTGCCACCCCGAGGTCTCAGCCATAGACGCCGCTGCATCGACTCCTGTTGGGCGCCTCTATTGTGCGACTTATCGCCACATACACAAGTAAGCTATTAGTAATGCCAAGATCCGTTAGTTATCACTGCATGGAATTTTGCAGCATGCATTGCATCTTACTCTTCTGAGACCCCAAAGATAATGTTCTCAATGGTACACGTCTATGTGTTGTTCAATCAGCTATGTTGGTAATGCAAATTTGGGAAAGGAGGCACATCGAATAATTGCTTATGTTGTATTATATGTACCGTGTCAGATGTATTCTGAATGCTTCTATTTGTTAACAACCTCCTGGGTTGGAGAATCTGGCATTTTGGCTGACACAAAACTAGAATCCTGTAGCTTTCTGGCCTCAAAGTTGTGAGTTAATATTCATATTACAGCTGTAGTAAAGTATTTGGGTTTTTGATTACCAGTTGTTCAAGCTTTTTCTTATTATTACCAACCTTTGGCTTATATGGTTGCAGTTCAGCTTACCGTGGTCAGCAGATCGTCGTGCCGATGAACAAGCAGTCCCAACTCTTGTTCATTGATCTATAATGGTTGCAACATACAAGGTGTTTGCATGCACAATTGCCCAAGGAATGTATTGGTACATATGAAAATACCACATTCAGATTGTTATGGCCTTACGGGGGAACTTATTCCTGCAATTTGCTTCTTATTTCTTTCCTTTTGAAAATTTTTTGCTCCTTATTTCTGACCGGCTGACTTACTGGATACTCTCCTGTTTCAGTTTAACATCTTCTTAAATTCAAAACAAATGGCATGTGAAATTGCTTCTTAACCAGGTTTGGTTTTTATTCACATAGTGCCCCTGGTGGTGCTACTTTGGTCAATCTACATTACCGATACCTTGGTTTCCTTATAATTGTAGTAGCATCTGAAGAAAATGATTAATTCTCACATATCAGTTTTATTAGTGCACAAGATTTTTTGAGAGAGAAATACCACACATTATTGACTTTTCACATTATTGCATTGGCTGCATTAATAGAGATATATGAGGTGACATTATCTTTACTATTATATTCGAGTTGGTCGTAGGTCATACAACGCGTTTGGTGAAGGAGATTGGAATCATCTGAACCGTTCACTGTAATCTCATTGTCTCCGCTTAATATCCAATCGTCTGATCTGATTTAGCGTATCATTCACGTACTAGCGCTAATCAAGGCACTAATCTCAAGAAAAAAAGAAACTCATGTCAAAAAAAGAAACTAATTAATACAAATTAATTAGGAAAGATATATTTCCTTGCCTTGCCCCGAAAAATAGGAACCATTCCTCCTACCCGTTCCTCCTGTCCACGACCCTCATCGAGTCATCGGCCTCGCGCGCCTCGCCCCGGCGCTGGCTCCTCCGCTACCTCCATGTCAACTTCCGCATATCGGCATATGGATCGTGTTCCCCCACCGACCCGAGCTACATCCACCGATGACATCTAGCGTCTCCCTGCTTGAGGCCGCCAAGCGCGAGGTCATCCATGTCGTGGCCATCCTAATCTAGATCTTCGACCCCAACACGGGTCCGGCGGAACACAGGGTTCCGCCGCCAGCAGCTGACGCAGGAGGGATGTGGAGGCGAGCAGGCTCCGCAGCAAAAATGGCAGCGTCATCTACATCCTATCGGATCCCCTCCTGATGATGCTTCGATCCTGCATTCCTGCTAGGCTTCACGCACGGGGCGCACTCCGCACCGGGGCAGATGGGAAGGGCCACCTTTTCTCCCTCGGCCATGGAGCTGGGCAGTGCCATGGGCCGATCTTGATGTTGCCTACAGCTTCGCTCCATCGGCTGCCTTCCTGGTCAACGATGTCCACGCGCGCTGCCGGCACACGTGCCATCCCGCTTGCTGCTTCCCACAGCGTCGGCCGCCACCGGCACTGCTGAGCCCTTGCTCTTGACCCGTCGTCCAGCCGGTGGCTTGCCACCCCGAGGTCTCAGCCATAGACGCCGCTGCATCGACTCCTGTTGGGCGCCTCTATTGTGCGACTTATCGCCACATACACAAGTAAGCTATTAGTAATGCCAAGATCCGTTAGTTATCACTGCATGGAATTTTGCAGCATGCATTGCATCTTACTCTTCTGAGACCCCAAAGATAATGTTCTCAATGGTACACGTCTATGTGTTGTTCAATCAGCTATGTTGGTAATGCAAATTTGGGAAAGGAGGCACATCGAATAATTGCTTATGTTGTATTGTATGTACCGTGTCAGATGTATTCTGAATGCTTCTATTTGTTAACAACCTCCTGGGTTGGAGAATCTGGCATTTTGGCTGACACAAAACTAGAATCCTGTAGCTTTCTGGCCTCAAAGTTGTGAGTTAATATTCATATTACAGCTGTAGTAAAGTATTTGGGTTTTTGATTACCAGTTGTTCAAGCTTTTTCTTATTATTACCAACCTTTGGCTTATATGGTTGCAGTTCAGCTTACCGTGGTCAGCAGATCGTCGTGCCGATGAACAAGCAGTCCCAACTCTTGTTCATTGATCTATAATGGTTGCAACATACAAGGTGTTTGCATGCACAATTGCCCAAGGAATGTATTGGTACATATGAAAATACCACATTCAGATTGTTATGGCCTTATGGGGGAACTTATTCCTGCAATTTGCTTCTTATTTCTTTCCTTTTGAACATTTTTTGCTCCTTATTTCTGACCGGCTGACTTACTGGATACTCTCCTGTTTCAGTTTAACATCTTCTTAAATTCAAAACAAATGGCATGTGAAATTGCTTCTTAACCAGGTTTGGTTTTTATTCACATAGTGCCCCTGGTGGTGCTACTTTGGTCAATCTACATTACCGATACCTTGGTTTCCTTATAATTGTAGTAGCATCTAAAGAAAATGATTAATTCTCACATATCAGTTTTATTAGTGCACAAGATTTTTTGAGAGAGAAATACCACACATTATTGACTTTTCACATTATTGCATTGGCTGCATTAATAGAGATATATGAGGTGACATTAATAGATAATTTAGGACATGGATTTGAGTGAGAAGAGTCATATGAAGGTGATTTGGAGGAGTGACGTCACCATGAAAGGATGGATGGTTGTGATGAACACTGCCTGTTTGGTGAAATGCAGGTACTTGGGTTCTCTTTATTCCTGTTTCTCCGTATCTTTCTGTGCAATTTCTAATCATGCTGGTTTTATAGAGTTTCAATAGAGGGTATATGCAAGGGGAGCTATCATATATTACTTTGGAGGCTGGGTATATGAAAGTTATTCTGCGAGTTAGATTGTCGATTTAGCTCAAAACAAAGTGTCTTCATGATGCAGTATGGCCAGACTACCAAAGGAGTTAATGATGCAGGAAAGAGCGATTGTTGTGTGCCCTCGGTTAGGAAAATTGGTTTTTTTTTTTTTTTGCCTATTGGCTATGAGCGCTGGTTGGGAAATGGGACGGTTATTTTAATTTGATTAGCTTTTACTATCGAAAAAACACGGGCCTGGTGCAGCGGTAGAGCCTCACCGCCTGTGACCAAGAGGTCCCAGGTTCGAGTCGCGGTCTCCTCACATTGCACTTCGTGAGGGTAAGGCTTGCCACTAACACCTTCCCCAGAGCCCGCACAGTGCGGGAGCTCTTAGCACTGGGTACGTCCTTTTTACTATCGAAAAAACAAGATAATTTTTTTAGGAAAGCATAGGATGCTTCTGTCAAGAGATCCAGCATCACCAAAGCAAAGATTCATTCTGCCAAGGGGCAATTTAAGAAGGCAGTTGAAACTTACACCCAGCTATTTAAGATTCATGCTTCTGTTCAGAGTCCCGAATTATGCTCCTTTTTCCATGAACCTACTTTCTCAAATGTCAGTCAACCTATTTAGACTCTCCAAGCTATTTGACCACCCTCTCAGCTTTTCTTGAATTCAATGCTTTTTAGTTAGTACTTCCTGACATTTGCTTGTTTTTATGTTCTCAACTTTATTTCTAAAGTAACTATATATGAAAGACATGTACTGAAATCTGTGCCTCATCACTTATACTTCGTAAGATAAAATAATGTTTGCTCTGTTTTTCATGCTGAATACTAAAAATTTCAGGTGTATAGATTATAATTCATTATTTACTACTTCTCTGCAAGTCGCATCATATAAAGAAGGGGGCCGTTGTACATCCGTTAGCTCCTTTCAGTAGTCTTGCGAAGCTCGTAAATTCTTAAAACTGCATGTATGGTGCAGTGAAGTAATATTAGCATAATAGCAGTAGATTGAATCCTTTCAGTGCATCTGATATTGGCCTTATTAGGTTGTCCTAATCTTGATTTTTGGAAATAATATCAGAATATGTCAGGGCTACATCATTATCGGAGTCAGACAAACACAGCATATTGCAACGTAGAAGGACGGTGACTCTTTGCAACTTGAGGAGATTGGTGGCTTTGCAAGTATGAAGAGGTGTTCCCATATATATTTCCTGTATCTGTTAAGGTGGAAGGAAATCATAGCTGATTCGTATTATTTTTTAGGGGCTCAAACATGTGTTTTTTAAGAACAATTAAATATTTGGATAACTTATCATTAAGCTGTTGCATTTGCAGATATACCAGATTATCACCAGCCTTAGATTTCATTTTGACTTCAGAGTTTACTTAGTGTATAGCAGGTCTGTGATGATTTTGTTTCCTTGTGCAATATCAAGTCTACAAATCTGAATATTCAATTTATTTTATTTCTGGCAGTCAATATTACATCCTCAGATATAAGGATCAAACCATTGTGGTGAATTTGATTTTCAAATTGATACTGCAATATCTAATCATGTTGTTGCTGCTGACAAGTCTCATCATCATCATTTCTTGTAGGCACCTCCCGGGTCGCCTCCCTTGGCGACTCCGGAGGCTCCCAAGCCGCCACCAGCTAGAGCTCTTCCTCCAGCCGCCCCAACTACCCCGCTGCCGCTGGAGGAGGCCGTCTGACGGCGGACGGCGGTAGCGGGGAGCTTGCCCTGCCTCCGTTTTTCTTTCCTAGTATTTCGTAGGAATTGGGCCCAACTTTTCGAATACATTTGCGCTCTGACACTTGCTAGCCCAACCAAAACAAAATGGGCCGAGAAAGTGGGTGGGTCATGATCCATCGATTCTATCCATACCCCCAAAAAAATGGAACGAGTATCTGTAGCATAATTCCTCCAACGGTCCCACCAAAAAATGAAATGCAGCTTCCTGCAAAACAATCAGCGATGCAACAAAGATATTCACCCACACTGAAATACGAAAATGGCAGGCGTTGTGCTACGACACCAACCATCAAGACATGGCGCCGTCGTCGCGACCAAAGACGGGCCTTAGCCCGCCAAGCACGGCCCGTCACTGAGAAGGTCCAGCCCAAGAACTCCGAGGCCACATCGTCAAACAAATAGGAGATAGCAAAGGGAAGGAAGTCATCGACCAATTATTGTAACGAGCTCGGCTCCGTTCCCCTCCTGTCTCTGTTCTTCCTCCTCCTTACACGAATTCATCCGTGTGATACTCGATACTATGATCTAGTACCTATGCGTGCCGCGAGGTGTCGATCTAGTCCGTAGCAAGTGGTATCAGATGCCGTTTCGACCCCGGGAAATCTCGTCTTCGGAGTCGCGAAATCGCTGATTTCCGTCGGTAAAATCCTGTCGAAGGGTGCGATTCGCGCAAAACACCGCCGGTGTACCCTAGATCGGTTTGACGGGAGGATAGCCAGGCGCGACGGCGAGATCCGGCCGACCTTCCCTCACGCAGCGAGTCGAGATGGCGGAGGTGTCCATGGCGGATCTCCGCAACCTGCTGGCGGCCGCGGCGGAGGCCAACAAGGCCACAGCGGAGACGGGCCAAGTCAACGCCGAGCGAATCTCCGAGATCAACTCCTCCCTGGAGAAGCTGACTCTCGCGCAGCAAGAGGGCACGAAGGCGGCGTCGAAGATGGAGACGACGCTCGAGCGAGTGATCTCCGCCAACACGGCGCTCGATCGCTCGGTGGCCGATCTTCGGCAGTCGATGGAGCGGGTGGTGACGCGGTTGTCATCAGTGGAGGCAACAGCGGCCAAGCTCTCGACGCATGAACAGCCCAACGGGCGCCGCTCGTCACATCGAACCCAGGGTGTTGGTACTGGAGAGGATCAAACCTCCAGCCGCGCCCTGGTAAGGGGTGAGCAATCCGCAACCTATGATCATGACACTTTTGATAGTGATATAGAGGTGGACGAGATATATGATACTGATAACACAAAGGATATACATCACCATGGTCGCAACAATTTTGGGTCCAGGTTGCCCAAAGCAGACTTCCCTAGGTTTGATGGGGACAATCCAAAATTGTGGAAAAAGAATTCTGGAAAATACTTTAAACTGTATAACATTGAGTTCAAATTGTGGGTAGATTTTGCTACTATGCATTTTAAAGGAAATGCTGCATTATGGCTCCAAACGTATGAGGCGTTGCATAGCATTGATAGTTGGGCCGCGCTGTGTGTAGGAGTGTTTAGTAAATTCAATAGAGACAAGTATGGTAAAATCATGGACATATTTTTTGCTCATAGGCAGAGTGGTAGTGTAGATGAATATGCTCATAAATTCGAGGAACTCATGCATAAAATCTTGATTTACAACCATTCCTATGATGAGACATTCTTTGTTAGAAGATTCATTTTGGGACTCAAGCCCGACATTCGTAGAGCTATAAAATTGCATAATCCTGGAACTGTTGATTTGGCGTATCAAACGCAGGAGGCTCTGTTGGTAGAGGATACTCACCTTGCAAGCACCAAATACAGTCACAAAGACGCTTTGAAGATTAAATTCAAACAACATGCTCAGCTACCTAGCTTTCTTGGGGCAACTCCAGAGGATAAGAAGACTGAGGCTAAACCACAACACACTCCATCTCGCTTTGACTCTCTCCGAGCTCAACGAAGAGCCAAGGGTGAATGCTTTAATTGCGGTGGAAAGTATGGGCCGACGCACAAGTGTCCGGATCAGATCCAACTGAAAGTGTTGGAGGAAATTCTAGAGACACTCCAGATTGAGGATCCAACTCCGAATGCCACTAACTCTGACACATCAGATTCCGAGGATGCAGATTCTGATACCGAAGAATCAATGAAAATCTCAGTGCAGGCACTGGCAGGCACCACAAGCAAACGAAGTAAGCGCCTACAAGGTCAAATTGGCAAATACACATTGCTGGTACTCATTGACTCAGGCAGCAATAGCACCTTTATCAGCCAACAGTTGGCTGACCGTTTGCAGTACAAAATGGAGGACATCCCACCAGCTAAGGTTCATGTCGCCGGAGGAGGTAAACTGGCTTGCACAAAGATGTTGCCGGCAGTGACTTGGCAAACTCAGGGGCATCATTTTGTCACTGACCTAAAGGTGTTACCACTAACATCATATGATGTCATCTTAGGCATGGACTGGTTGGAAAATCAAAACAATGGTAAAATGTGGATTAACTGGAAGCAAAAGACAATGCGGTTCAAACATGAGGGAAAAAGGATCACTCTCCGAGGGGTTCGCAGTACCATTGACTCTTGTACTTTGATATCAGCTTCTAGCCTACAAGGGATGATACAAAGCGGCGAGGTGTGTCAAATCCTAGAACTACACCACATAACTGACACTCCACCTGATGCAGAACAACAAGTACCAGAGGAAGTTCAGACAGTGCTTCAACGGTATCAAGCACTTTTTGAGGAACCTCAAACACTACCACCACACCGTAAGTTTGATCATCACATCCCTCTGCTTCCAGGGGCGAAACCAGTCAATGTAAAGCCATATCGCTATGCTCCTCATCAGAAATCTGAGATAGAAAAGCAAGTGGCTGATATGTTGAAAAGAGGGGTGATCCAGGAGAGTACCAGTCCATTTGTGTAAGGGTACATTGCCTCTATGTGTGGTTTTGGTAATTAATGACAACCCCTATGGACTAATGTTTTCATTGAGTTTATATGAAGGAATATTCCATAGGTACTACTTGCTCTCCATGTGTTGGATTCAAGTATGGATGCCATGAAGATAAAGGTATATCTTGTGTATTGGCATCAAGATCATCGGTATGAAGATATATATATGTGAGATGATCAATAAGAAGAAATGAAGATGAAGTTCTTATGTGGAACTCAATATTAGCCATGCTCTATCTTATGTGAGTATGTGAAGATACAAGGTTGTGTTCGGCAAGTTCAAGATGAGCGTCTCAAGTGAATCACATACTTGAAGCTTGCCGTCCATTTGATGATAATGGACTTGTGAAGATGTGCATCAATGGAGCTTTCCCATCATAGTGTATGGGGGAGCATTTGTGAGTCTTCACGAAGCAACATTGGTCAAGAGAGGCATTCCGGCTTGAGTGAAGCTTGAAGAGTTATCATCAAGACCAAGTGGGATGCGCAAGGCAAAGGTATGGCCTTGCTAGGTTTTCCTTTTTCCGGTCTCAAGGTGGATGTTGGGAGACCGGATTATAGGATAGATAGCCGCACTATTAAGAGGGGCTTTCGGTTGGGTAACTTGATCACATCGTCTTAGGGAGCTCAACCCTTTGCATACTTTGCATATCCTTATTGCTTCTTGGTGTTTCTCTATGTGAGGTTCTTGAGCTTGTTGCTAGCTTTACAACAAGCCCAAGTTCATCGAAAACGGAGTTCGCATGCATCTTCTATTGCGTTTTCGAGGTTGGGTGATTTTACCAGGTTATTCATGATATAAGGTTCTACCCTTTTATATTCATGATAAAATCCCCTCCTACAATTTCTTGAGTTTGCACTTTCTATTGGATGGCATTTGTTATTATCTTTCCAACGGAATTTGTTTCATGTCAATCGGAGTTCGGGAGCAATAGTTATTAAAGAAAAGGTAAAAGAAGAAAAAGAAAAAGAAAAGAAAAAAAGGGGGAAGGCCCCGGTTGCCGTCCGGCCTGCCGGCCCGCACGCCGGCCCACCCGGTCGACCGGGCGGCCACCAGCCCACGCGCCAGCCTGTCCCAGCTCCCCCTCCGGTCAGACCGGACTTCAACCGGCCCACGCGCCGGCCTC
This sequence comes from Lolium rigidum, assembly GCF_022539505.1. NCBI lineage: Eukaryota > Viridiplantae > Streptophyta > Magnoliopsida > Poales > Poaceae > Lolium > Lolium rigidum. The sequence continues at coordinate 38,596,650 of NC_061508.1, read as the reverse complement.
TCCCCCGCGCGGCCCGTGACCGGTCTTGGGCCAGGTCCGCGACCGGCCCAGCCAGCTGCTCCTCCGGTCCGACCGGAATCCGGACCGGGCCGCCTCCACGCGCCTTGGCCCACGCGGCCTGCTGCTCCCCCCCGCGCGCCTGTGGCAAATCGGCCGCCCAGCGCGCTGTGCACCGCTCCCGGTCGGTGGGCCGGTCCGACCGGACAGGCCACCGGCCTCTCCGGCCCAGGATCCGGTCGGCCGGCCTGCTGACCGGCTGGGCGACTTTTTTAGGCGTTTTTTATGCGTTTCCACCCCGTTTCATCCCCAACGGTTATTTCTTCTCCCCCCACTATAAATACCTTTCTTCTACCTTGAGACAACTAGTTCTTTCTATTCTCTCACCTCCATTGTTGCTATTTGAAGAACTTGCTCTCCCCCTTGATTCCTCTAACCATTCTTGCTCATATTTGAGGATTTGAGAGAGGAGATCTAGATCTACACTTCCACCAAACCGTTTCTTCTCTAAGTGAGGGAATCTCTCGGGATCTAGATCTTGGAGTCTTTGGTTGACTTTCCCCCTTGTTCTTCCTCTCCAATCTCATCCTAGCATTCGTTGCTTTGGTGGGATTTGAGTGTGAAGGACTTGAACACCTCCGGTGTTCTTGCTTTGCATCATTGCATAGTGTTGAGCTCTCCACCACGATTTGTTCGAGTGAGAGACCGTGAGCTTGTTACTCTTGGAGGGTGACCTCCTAGTTGGCTTGGTGATTGGTGCTCCGGTGATCTCTTCAAGAAGATTGTGAAGAGGCCCGGGCTTCTCCTTCGTGGAGCGTGTGAAGTGGTTGTGGAGCTTGCCATCTCCGGAGCGGAGGAAAAGCTAACCATAAGGAAAGGGCCATTATCCTTCGTGGGTGTGGTTCGGAGAATAGGGTGAGCCTTCGTGGCGCGGGGAATCCTTCGTGGGACCTCCACTCCTCCAAACGTGATGTACCTTGTTGCAAAGCAAGGGAACACGGGAATACATCCTCGTCTCCGCGTGCCTCGGTTATTTCTATACCCGAGCTCTCTTTCCTTGTGATAGCCATCGTGCTTGAAGTACATATATCTTGCTATCACTTGTGCTACATATATCTTGTGCCTATCTTGCTTAGCTCTAGTTACTATTGTTACACTTAGTTGAGCTTAGCATATTTAGGGTTTGTGCTTGTAAATTAAACGATAGTTTAATTCCGCATTCTTACAAGACAAATCCGCAAGAGTTTGTAATTGCTTATTCACCCCCCTCTAGGCGACATCTCGATCTTTCAATTGGTATCGAGCAAGGTCTCTCCTTGTTTAAGGCTTCACCGCCTTGAGAGTAAAGATGTCGGCTAGTATAGTGCACAATGACACAATTGTCTTTAATGGCACAAATTATCTTTTGTGGAGAAATTGCTTGCTTTGTAAGCTTCGGACCTTGTGTCCACATATAGAGCAATTTCTAGATGTCGGTTTTCTCCTCCGATGGATTCTCAAAATCTATCTTTAGAGGATGAGAAAAACTTACATCTTGAAGCTCAAGTATCTAATGAGCTTTTATTCTCTTTGAGACCCGATTTTCGTAGGTTCTTGATATATATAAAGCGAAAATCGTCTCATGAGATGTGGATCAAGCTTAAGGAAATGTTTGGTGGATCCACTTCTCAATTGGTCGGTGGTGACTCCGAGGAGCTCTCTTCCCCTTCACATCATGAAGAGCTCCAAGTTGCTTCCACCTCCGGTCGTGATGAGTTATCATCTTCTTCCACTTCACCAACGTGTAGCAAGACACGAGGTAATGATATGGTGAGTGGTGAGGAAAATTGCAATGTTGATATTGTGCTCAATAGTGATGATTCTTCATCTCTATCCCATTGTAATGCTTCCTTTTTGGACTTAAACACATCTAGCATTGAAAATAACCTACATGCTTGTGTTGATGGTCCTTGCATATCATGTGTAAATTGCTTACATAGATCTCATGAAGATATGCTTACCTTGTCTTGCTTCCATAATCAAAATGCTTATATTTCCTCTAGTTGTTTGTTGACTAACAATGTAGAGGAAACCAAACACTCTATGGATCAAGACATGTTTTCAAATGAGGATTCAAGAATATCTTCGTCTTCATCCTCCGGTATGCACATGTGCCTTATGGCAAACGGATCAAAGGTATCTCCTACTTTGATTCCTAACACTTCCTCTAATGATGAGAGTGATGATGATGATAATGATGAAGAATATAATACCTTGGTGCATAATATGGCAACGATATATGCTTCTCTTCATGGTAATAAAGAAGCTCGTGCTAATCTCGAAAACTCTATGGATACCTTGAATAAATATAGGGAACCCATAGTGAAGTTGGAGTCCCATGTTGAAAATGAGGAAATGAGATTCACTCTCCTCAAGCATGAGCTAAAAGATGAGAAGCATACTAATTTTATGCTTACACAAAAAATTGAATCCTATATGCATGAAAATGAGAAAACTATTGTTGATGCTTGTGCTACTAACTCTAATTCTTGTGAAGCATCTACCTTAGAGGAAAATGTTAAGCTAAGGGCTCAACTTGAGTTGCTAACTAGCAATTATAGGGAATTGGAAGAAAGTCATAAAAATCTCTCAAGCTCTCATGATGATCTTCTAATTTCCTATGATGGGCTAAAGTTAGCTCATGAGGCAAGTATCACTAAGGTAACATCTTGTGAGCCTCATATGGATGTTAGCACAATCTCTACTACAAATGTTATATTGCCATGTGCTAGTCCTTGTAATCCATCTAGTCAAACTAGTGATACACCTTGTGTTGGATTACTCACTTTGCCTTGTTGCTCCAACAATGAAGCTTCTACTTCCTCTAGTACTTGTATTTCTACTAACCATGTAGAGGAAATAAAAGAGCTCGAGGCCCAAGTCCTTTCTTTGAAGAAAGACTTAGAAAAGCGTCATGAAGGGAAATCCGCACTTGACAAGATGCTAAGTGTGCAACAATCTCCCAATGACAAGAGTGGACTTGGATTCAACTCCAATAACAAGAACAAGTCCAAGAGCAAGAGCAACAAGAAGAAGGGCCAAGATAAAGTCGATGATCCGGCCAAGTTGGTTTGCTTCAAGTGCAAGGTTGAAGGGCATCATGTTAGATCATGCCCATTGAAGAAGAAGAAGATGCACTTGAGTGAAAAACAACAAGGGAAACGACCACAAGGTCAAGGTCAAGCTCATGCTCGACCTCAAGTTGAAGATAGGCTACTTCCCAAGAAGAATCAAGATATGGTTCCCCAAGAGAAGAAATCAATAAAGAAGAAAAAGGGGAACACATGCTACTTATGCCGTGAGAAGGGGCACTTTGCTTCTTCTTGCTTAGGTGGTACCTTATCTAACCCTATAATTGTTGATGATGATTATTCTCTAGGGAAGGATAAGGATGGCAATGTGTTTGCCAAGTTTGTTGGAACTCAAAGTGGTTTCAAGAAAAGAACCATTTGGGTTGCCAAGCCTATTGTGACTAACCTCTTAGGACCCAACTTGGTTGGGGACCAACAATCTCAAACTTGATCAATAGGTACAAGTGGAGGGCATTGGAGATTTGGCTATTTCATGAAGAATTAAGGGACCTTCATACATTATATTTTTACCAAGCCAAGTCGTATGAAGTATCATCTATATCTTATATCCAATGTTCCTCTTTGCGGTAACTTATACTTCAACTCATCATATTTATTGTAAGTTATTTGCCCCCTTTGCATGTTTGGTTTTGTATCAAATATGTGTATGTATGTGTTGTGTCTTACTTGCCGATCTTGTGTATTCAAGTATGTTTGTTTGACTCATCATATACTTGTGTATTGTTTTGAGCCTAATGCATCTTGATGATATCTTATTTGGCTCTCTTTGAAGTGATTAATGGAACATCCCATTTTGGGGGAGTGATATGCTTTTTGCATCTCTCTTCCTTTAAAATGTGTGTACATGGGTACCACCACTTAGTATTGATATTGCAAGATTATCTAGTCACTATGTGGTGTGCCATACTCATGAGAAATTCAAATTCTAAATATCCATTAATCATCTCTAGTTGAATTTTAGTTGCCTCTTATTTAGAAGAAATGTTTTATCACATTATGAGGGAGTAATATGTTTTGTACATATCACAAGCCTAGAAAATGTGAACATATGAGGTTATGCCACTTAGAGTTGATGCTCTTAATTATCTTGCTCCTAGGTGGCATGTTTGCTCAAACAAGCTCCATTCCTAATAAAAGTATTTTATTACTCATCTTGTGGGCTCTTGTTTGAATATGAAATTCTTGGTGCGGTTTTTCCTCAAATACATATCTCTATATCTTATTTGGGACACCGTTTGCTTCAAGTTATTCTAATTATTGCCGTGCGTGATTGTGTGACTAGTTGAAGTTATCAAGAATCTTCATCCGTGCATAGTGCATAATTCTATATACTTATCCTATGCCTTTTATTGTGAAGTTGATCCTTACTATCATTGTCAATACTCCACCGGAAATTATTTCCAATATACTCATTGTCTTTGACAATTGATAACCTTGTATGTGGTTGAATTTTTGGATCATCTTCACCTTGGATTGTTTCTTACTTCCTTATTTTATTCCAAGAAATCTTTATAACTCCCATATGTCTTCCTTATCCCTTTGAAAAATCTTTTGATAAATCCCCTTGATTCATATCAAGTGTTTGTTTTGGAATACATACCTTTTCCTTACGGTACATTGTGCCATTGTGAAAAGTGTAGTGGGTTTGGTTTATTTGTTCGAACCTTGCTCCTTTGGGAGTTTTGCTATCTCATTCCTTCTTCTATGCTTTATATGTTGAATGAGATAAGATCTTTGAGCGTGTTTGCTTTATTTCATCCTTTATGCTCAATGGTCTCTTCTTAGTTCATTTGTTGAACTTTGTTGAACAAATCTTTTGTGATTTGCTTCTTAGATATAATTTGGACAACAAATTTGTTTTGTGACACCTCTATGCCTTATTTAATTCCTTTGGTGTTTTGTCCAAAGTATATCTTTCTTGGATCTTTAAAAGTTTTGGTGCATGCTTATATGTAATTTGTTTATACTTGTAGCATGCTTGCTTTCTTTCGATCCATTATGTAGGATATACTCCATCAAATCCTAAATGGCTAAGATGTGCATGAAATTCAAACTTCATCTAAATATGCACATGTTTATATGGAGTGTGTCCTATATATTGTGGTTAGTCTAACCATGTTGGACCCAATAAGTTTGGGGACCAAGATGTACTTGAATAATGTTTTAGGTACATTGGAGATGCAATGGAGGCTTGTCTCATCTATAAGGAAGGTGTTATCACCATATGAGAATTGGAGTCAAGCTAGGATGATCAATGAACTCTTATCTACTACATCAAGTCATTGCTATCTCGGTAACAAGTATCTTATTCATGCACTCTCATATAGCATCCAACCTCTTGTAGGTTGTATCTTGGCATGAAATTATTTATTTCGAAAATATTGCGGTTCTTGAAAAACCCTTTTAAAGTAAAACTTCTTATTGAACATTTGAGTAATTTGAGAAGATGCATATGATAGGTTATATATATATATATATATATTATGATTCACCTATCACAAATATGCCCTCTAGCAATTTATTGCATATCAATTCCTCAAAGAGCTCTTGTGTGCAATATTGATGAATTTGTGAAATAAATCCGTATTTGTGATACTTGTTGCCTTTCTCAAAACACTCCAACTAGCTCTACTTCCCTTATTGTTAGTTGTGTTGTTTTTGAGGTTTAACTTGGTTGAAGTTCATTCATATACCATAAGTGAAAATTGGAGCCATAGGCTATATATGCTTCTTAAGCAAACATCTTTTGGTATATTTTATGACTTCATCTTGGATATCTCGTCTTATCTATTTTGTTAACCTCTTGTGTGTGCATGTTTCTTTATGGATCACTTTGTCCACTTTAGAAACTCATATACTTAAGAGCGTTAATCCATCACCTTGATATCCTTGTTCTTTGCCAACTATCTTCTTATCCTCTTGATTTTAGTGTTATTGGTAAAGAAGATTTATGAGTGCTTGGTTTATTTGTTTCTCTTCATGCACTCATATCTCGTAATTGTTGGACTCAAATTGTTCTTGATAAGCATATTCTCTTTATCTTTGTTGTGTTCTAAATGGTATATAGGGAGTAAGGATTCCATGTTTGTGCATATTGTATTCAAATGCAAACATTATAAATTGTGCACGAACCTTGGGGAGCTTTCTTATTTTTAGAGCACTATATCTTTCTTATCATGATATCTTTGTTTGTCCAATTGGATCTTTGATTGCTTGCTTTATTTGTTGAAGCTCACTTCACCATGTTATCTTTATGCAATCTTTGATGCTCAATATAGTTTGACTTCCTTCAAGTATTCATCATTGGATATGTGCACTTGATTCCACTCAAATTATGAGAAGTGCACACTTTGGGGAGGAACTCACATTATATTGGCCTTCTAAAATTTTCACCCATTTTGACAATCGATGCCAATGGGGGAGAAGTTTAGAGGGTTTAAGGGAATGGTTTTATTCTTAAGTTTGGTTTGTGCTTAAGTGTTTTTGCCTCTCATGCATTCCATATTTACATGTCTTGCATGGTTGTATATATATAGTGGAAACTATCCCAAAGGTTAATCTTGACAATGTATGCCAATGGGGGATAAGTTTAGAGGGTTTAAGGGAATGGTTTTATTCTTAAGTTTGGTTTGTGCTTAAGTGTTTTTGCCTCTCATGCATTCCATATTTACATGTCTTGCATGGTTGTATATATATAGTGGAAACTATCCCAAAGGTTAATCTTGACAATGTATGCAATGAATTCATGTTCATCACACGTGCATACATTGTGGGGGAGTTTTCTCTATATATATTGGTTCTACTCACATCCATTGCATTTGTTGTAGTTGTGTGAGTAGAGCCGGTTTTTGATATGGGCTAGTAGCTTTGTGTTACTTGACCATATCAAATACAACCTCTTGTATACAACTTATTCTCGGATAAGTTGCGTACTTGTCACTAATATTCATTATATAAACCCTCTTATTGTGGTTGTCATCAATTACCAAAATGGGGGAGATTGTAAGGGTACATTGCCCCTATGTGTGGTTTTGGTAATTAATGACAACCCCTATGGACTAATGTTTTCATTGAGTTTATATGAAGGAATATTCCATAGGTACTACTTGCTCTCCATGTGTTGGATTCAAGTATGGATGCCATGAAGATAAAGGTATATCTTATGTATTGGCATCAAGATCATCGGTATGAAGATATATATATGTGAGATGATCAATAAGAAGAAATGAAGATGAAGTTCTTATGTGGAACTCAATATTAGCCATGCTCTATCTTATGTGAGTATGTGAAGATACAAGGTTGTGTTCGGCAAGTTCAAGATGAGCGTCTCAAGTGAATCACATACTTGAAGCTTGCCGTCCATTTGATGATAATGGACTTGTGAAGATGTGCATCAATGGAGCTCTCCCATCATAGTGTATGGGGGAGCATTTGTGAGTCTTCACGAAGCAACATTGGTCAAGAGAGGCATTCCGGATTGAGTGAAGCTTGAAGAGTTATCATCAAGATCAAGCGGGATGCGCAAGGCAAAGGTATGGCCTTGCTAGGTTTTCCTTTTTCCGGTCTCAAGGTGGATGTTGGGAGACCGGATTATAGGATAGATAGCCGCACTATTAAGAGGGGCTTTCGGTTGGGTAACTTGATCACATCGTCTTAGGGAGCTCAACCCTTTGCATACTTTGCATATCCTTATTGCTTCTTGGTGTTTCTCTATGTGAGGCTCTTGAGCTTGTTGCTAGCTTTACAACAAGCCCAAGTTCATCGAAAACGGAGTTCGCATGCATCTTCTATTGCGTTTTCGAGGTTGGGTGATTTTACCGGTTATTCATGATATAAGGTTGTACCCTTTTATATTCATGATAAAATCCCCTCCTACAATTTCTTGAGTTTGCACTTCCTATTGGATGGCATTTGTTATTATCTTTCCAACGGAATTTGTTTCATGTCAATCGGAGTTCGGGAGCAATAGTTATTAAAGAAAAGGTAAAAGAAGAAAAAGAAAAAGAAAAGAAGAAAAGGGGGAAGGCCCCGGTTGCCGCCCGGCCTGCCGGCCCGCACGCCGGCCCACCCGGTCGACCGGGCGGCCACCGGCCCACGCGCCAGCCTGGCCCAGCTCCCCCTCCGGTCAGACCGGACTTCAACCGGCCCACGCCCCGGCCTCTTCCCCGCGCGGCCCGTGACCGGTCTTGGGCCAGGTCCGCGACCGGCCCAGCCAGCTGCTCCTCCGGTCCGACCGGAATCCTGACCGGGCCGCCTCCACGCGCCTTGGCCCACACGGCCTGCTGCTCCCCCCGCGCGCTCGTGGCAAATCGGCCGCCCGGCGCGCCGTGCACCGCTCCCGGTCGGTGGGCCGGTCCGGCCGGACAGGCCACCGGCCTCTCCGGCCCGAGATCCGGTCGGCCGGCCCTGGCGACCGGTGCAGGCGACTTTTAGGCGTTTTTTATGCGTTTTCCACCCCGTTTCTTCCCCAACGGTTATTTCTTCTTCCCCCACTATAAATACCTTTCTTCTACCTTGAGACAAGTAGTTCTTTCTATTCTCTCACCTCCATTGTTGCTATTTGAAGAACTTGCTCTCCTCCTTGATTCATCCAACCATTCTTGCTCATATTTGAGGATTTGAGAGAGGAGATCTAGATCTACACTTCCACCAAACCGTTTCTTCTCTAAGTGAGGGAATCTCTCGGGATCTAGATCTTGGAGTCTTTGGTTGACTTTCCCCTTGTTCTTCCTGTCCAATCTCATCCTAGCATTCGTTGCTTTGGTGGGATTTGAGTGTGAAGGACTTGAACACCTCCGGTGTTCTTGCTTTGCATCATTGCATAGTGTTGAGCTCTCCACCACGATTTGTTCGAGTGAGAGACCGTGAGCTTGTTACTCTTGGAGGGTGACCTCCTAGTTGGCTTGGTGATTGGTGCTCCGGTGATCTCTTCAAGAAGATTGTGAAGAGGCCCGGGCTTCTCCTTCGTGGAGCGTGTGAAGTGGTTGTGGAGCTTGCCATCTCCGGAGCGGAGGAAAAGCTAACCATAAGGAAAGGGCCATTATCCTTCGTGGGTGTGGTTCGGAGAATAGGGTGAGCCTTCGTGGCGCGGGGAATCCTTCGTGGGACCTCCACTCCTCCAAACGTGACGTACCTTGTTGCAAAGCAAGGGAACACGGGAATACATCCTCGTCTCCGCGTGCCTCGGTTATTTCTATACACGAGCTCTCTTTCCTTGTGATAGCCATCGTGCTTGAAGTACATATATCTTGCTATCACTTGTGCTACATATATCTTGTGTCTATCTTGCTTAGCTCTAGTTACTATTGTTACACTTAGTTGAGCTTAGCATATTTAGGGTTTGTGCTTGTAAATTAAACGATAGTTTAATTCCGCATTCTTACAAGACAAATCCGCAAGAGTTTGTAATTGCCTATTCACCCCCCCCCTCTAGGCGACATCTCGATCTTTCAATTTGCCTCGCCAGTTTTTCTGGTGCGCAAGAAAGATGGTAGTTGGCGCTTCTGCATAGATTACATGGCGCTCAACAGCATTACATTCAAAAACAAATATCCCATGCCTGTGGTTGATGAGCTCCTCGATGAACTAGCAGGTGCTCAGTGGTTCACAAAGCTAGATTTGCAATCAGGCTACCACCAGATTCGATTGGTACCAGCTGATGAACATAAAACAGCCTTCAAAACACATCAGGGCCTGTTTGAGTTCAAGGTGATGCCGTTTGGCCTTACAAACGCACCGGTAACATTTCAAGCTGCAATGAATACCATGTTTGCTGACATCATCGGGAAGAATGTGCTCATCTTCATGGATGATATACTCATTTACATTCCATCCTTGTCTACACACCTAGTGCAATTACAACAAGTGCTTGACATTATTCAGCAGAATCAACTATCCATCAAAAGGAGCAAGTGTATGTTTGCGCAGCAGCAGCTTGAGTACCTAGGTCATATCATAAGCAAAGATGGAGTTGCCACTGATCCTAAAAAAGTCCAGGCCGTTCAGGATTGGCCAGTCCCAACGAACACTAAACAAGTGCGTGGATTCCTTGGACTCACTGGATATTACCGCAAATTTATTCAGCATTACAGTTTGATCAGCCGCACACTGTCTGATCTGCTAAAGAAAGACAAGGTGTTTCAATGGAATTTGACAGAGCAGCAAGCATTTGATCATCTAAAGCAGAAAATGCTAGAGGCACCAGTGTTGGCCCTGCCTAACTTTGCTGTGCCCTTCACGGTGGAAACAGACGCGTCCAAACGAGGAGTTGGAGCAGTCCTAATGCAGGCTGGCCACCCTGTGGCTTATTTGAGCAAAGCCCTGGGCCAAGTAGCCCAAACGCTCTCCACCTACGAGAAGGAGTGTCTGGCTATCCTGTTGGCCGTGGAAAAATGGCGCCAATACTTGCAACACGCACCATTCACCATTGTTACAGATCACCGCAGTCTTGTGCATTTGGCCGACTAGAAGATCACCACAGAGATGCAACAGAAAGCTTTTGTGAAGCTTATGGGCTTACAGTACAAGCTAGTCTACAGAAAAGGAAAGGACAATACTGCGGCTGACGCTCTCTCTCGCAACCCTGCTGCTCACTAGCTCCACAACATCTCGCTGGCTCGTCCCAGATGGCTGGAAATCATTGTCGAAGGATATCTCAAACATGCACAAGCCCAACTGCTTCTCCAGGAGTTGAGCCTACACAGCCCTAATTCTAAAGGGTATGCACTATGCAATGGACTCATTAGATACAAGGATCGTGTATGGATTGGTAACAATAGTGAAGCACATCAGGCGATCCTTCTCTCGTTGCATTCTAGTGGTGTTGGTGGGCATTCTGGTTTTCTTGGAACCTATCAACGCATCAAAGCACTGTTTGCATGGCCTAAGATGAAGCAACATATCAAAGCATATGTCCAACAGTGTGAAATTTGCCAGCAGGCGACAGAGCATGTCCGTTTACCTGGTCTTCTGGATCCGTTACCAATCCCCACAGAAGCTTGGAGCGTCATTAGCATGGACTTTATCGATGGCCTGCCTAAGTCAGGCTCCTTCAATTGCATTCTGGTTGTCATCGACAAATTCACTAAGTATGGTCATTTCATACCTCTCACACATCCTTATTCGGCTATGATAGTGGCACAAGCATTTTTGGACACAGTATACAAGCTTCATGGCCTTCCCTCAATCATTATCTCCGATCGAGACCCAGTCTTCACGAGTAAGATATGGCAAGCACTGTTCAAGCTCTCCGACACCAAGATGAATATGAGCACAGCCAACCATCCTCAAATAGATGGGCAAACAGAAAAGCTTAATCAATGCCTGGAAACGTATCTGAGGTGTGCAGTCCATGCTACACCGAAGAAATGGGCCAAGTGGCTTCCCTTAGCTGAACATTGGTACAATACCAATTTCCATTCGGCTCTCGGTAAGACACCGTTTCAGGTACTGTATGGCTACCAGCCTAGGCACTTGGGGATAAGCAACTTGCAGTCCGACACCCCACCAGAGCTCGCAGCTTGGTTGGAGCACAGGAAAGAGCTCACTGCCATTATTCAACAGCATCTGCAGCGTGCCCAGCAACGGATGAAGCATCAGGAGGATAAAAAACGTAGTGAACGCGAATTTCAAGTTGGCGACAAGGTATACATGAAACTCCAGCCCTATATTCAGACATCAGTGGCTCGCCGACCGAATCAAAAGCTGTCGTTCAAGTATTTTGGGCCGTATGAAATTCTGGCACGCATTGGGAAGATGGCTTACAAACTCAAGTTACCCATTGGTGTCAAGATACATCCGGTCCTGCACGTGTCGCAGCTAAAGCTAGCAGTTCCTCCTAATCAGGTTCATGATTCGACTTAGCATTCCTGTCTATTACTGATGATCCGTCCTCAGTGTATCCCAGTGAAGTGCTCGGGCGACGCATGATCAAACGCGGCCGCAGATTCATCCACCAAGTCCAGGTCACATGGAGTGGACTACCAGCATCCCTGGCCACCTGGGAACCTGAAGCGGAGCTCCGTCGTCGCTATCCCGGTGCAGCTGTTTGGGGACAACCAGCTCTTCAAGGGGAGGAGAGTGCTACGACACCAACCATCAAGACATGGCGCCGTCGTCGCGACCAAAGACGGGCCTTAGCCCGCCAAGCACGGCCCGTCACCGAGAAGGCCCAGCCCAAGAACTCCGAGGCCACATCGTCAAACAAATAGGAGATAGCAAAGGGAAGGAAGTCATCGACCAATTATTGTAACGAGCTCGGCTCCGTTCCCCTCCTGTCTCTGTTCTTCCTCCTCCTTACACGAATTCATCCGTGTGATACTCGATACTATGATCTAGTACCTATGCGTGCCGCGAGGTGTCGATCTAGTCCGTAGCACGTTGGATCGCTGTTCGACGCGAGCACAAACAGAGCACAGGTTCCCTGCATGGTGCAGTGCCACCTTGACGTTGACCATGGTATATTCCCGTATCTTGCAAGAACCACGATGTATTCCGTGACGCCAACTTGAACCGAACTCCGGTCCCGGGCGCCCACCCACCCCTTTATAATGAAAACGTGAAGACGCATCCAGCAGTGTGGTCCGAGTGATGTGCATGGTCTTAACTCTGAACTAGCCTTCAGGGCGAAGCATCTAATGAGTAATGGAGGAAGCTGTTCAACTAGGTTTAGATAAAACTTTTGACAGCAATGTTGGAAGCAAAGAAAAAAGATGGGATCAGGCCAGGCCCTACCAAAGAAAGAGGAAAGACTTTATGGTGATGCCCGAAATATGGAAGAATGTTGTGTTCGGTGCCCACTCCTCAACATTCCTTATGCTGGACAGGCCGCTGATAAAAACCGGAAAATGAAATGCCTACCTGGGTTTAGATGATGGTAGCTCACGGAAGCCCCAGCTGAGGCCAGCGGCTGTGAACTGATCTGCGGGCTGCTGGTGCTAGGGTTTGCTCCTACCGTCGCGTGGGGAGCGATTTTGACTAGTGCGAGGAGATCACTCTTAAAATTTGGGCCAAGATGTCACTTCCTCGGCTTCTAGAGCAGGGGTGCACAAAACCTATTAAGCATGAGTATTAGGCACACTTCCTAGCGCAGGTCAGTAACATCACCTAGAAAGTGGACTGCAAACTTAAATTGCATGATGTCAGCATCTCCTTTTATTAGTAGCAAACACATATAGCCCAGTAAACGGGAACTGTAAACTGAAATCACAGGCAGGTCAGCGAAACCAAATGCTCTACCACTTGATGCACTACCACAGGATGGTGTCGCAACTCAACAACATACACAGCTAGCAGCTGCACGGCTGCATCCAGCAACACAAATGGCATGCATGAACATGCCGCTAGATAGGGAGTTAAAGAGATTAGATACTTTGCTTTTGTTCATTTGGAAACAGCAAAGCTAAACCTATGAATTAAGAGCCACGGGGAATCAACTAAAGAAACTGAAAGATCACCCCAAGGAGTAGCAGTGAAGCTGCAGTCTGGAGGGGGTAGCTGGGAATTCTGACTTCAGCTGATATGTACACTGGTATTGCATCTAGGGAAGACAGCCATCTCAACTGCTCTCAACGTTGTATGAGCTTCAGCCTACCATGGACCGGTCAGTGTTCTTCGCAAGCAAAATCTCTTTGCCTTTGGTCCAAGTTGCTCTTCAATTCTCTCTATAACCTGTGAGCAAACGGATGCATAAGGATGCATAAGGATAAACCATGAACTTCAAATACATTTATAATAAACTACCATGAGCAAACGGATGCATAAGGATAAACCATTTTGAACTGCAAATCGTAAAATTCGTGAGGACCATAGAGCTACAAAACAATTGGTGAAAGTGAAACATGAACACAAATCTCAAATCATTTGTACAGACCAATACTCCTTCCGATATTGACTCAACTTTGTCTAGAGACAGATGTATCTTGTCAACAAACGTGTCTATATACATTCGTATCTTAGACAAAGTTGAGTCAATTAATTTGGATTGGAGGGAGTATAAAAACTAGAAACTTATCTAAACTTCAGGGAGGAGGGGCACCAGGAGTAATGTGTTCTTATCCCGGTTAAGATTTGAATAGACAAACTATAGACTCTAGAGTTGTGCCAGACCATAGATCCCCATGACAAGCATTAAACTGTGTTGGGTTAGAATTCTACTTCCAGTCATCACTGACTAACTAGAGAGGTCATACTTTAATCAAAACTTGGCTGACAATAAAATTAAAGGAGTGAATTCCACTTTTTACCCCACACCCACAGTTGGGCAATATGTGACTCATAAATATAGAACCTAGAAAAAAAAAACATGTAGAAATGAGTTTCACCCAAATAGATTAAGGACATAGCCATGCGTAAATGAAAATGATGCAACTTCTCAAATGTTTCAGTGAAGAGTCTTGGCAAATGAATGTATCATGGAGATATTATTATGGGGCAATACTATCACCTCTAGAATTTGGTATTAGTGTTTTGCTGATATGCATACAATACTACTGCAAACTGTAGGCTTTCAGATTACACAAATGATCAAGTGACCATTAGCATCTTAGGTGAGAGACACTGGGATTTTGGTAGCCAACACCCTCCTTCCAAAACACGAATCAACCTAGAATATGTGGCATATCCAGAGACCAACTCTTAAACAAGACTCGGTAACCCAATTCTTTATTCACTATTAACAAGCATGATGCCACAGGAGCATACATTCTTTTAGGAGAGTCACTTCTCTTATTAAAAACATCATTTTGGGAGAGCTGTAGGACAGAGAAATATTATTTTGGCTTCTTTTGAAATCTGACAATTGCATGTATGTGCACATCTAAAATCACACGATGCTATGCTGTTGAAATATAGTTCATTTTTGGCTGGGTTTGGGCTGATCATAGCCGAGGTTATTATAATCAAAAAGAGCATATGACGTATGTTAGTATTAACCTCCAGCTTGGCTTGACACTTGGATGCTACTATTTTTTTTTTCTTCAATAATTAGGCTGGGTGCATCCTCAGTGTCTTGACTTGTTCTTGATATTGAGTTGGTACAGAGCCCAAGGTGTAATTGATATCTTCCTGATATTAATATATTTTCCCTTATCAAAAATTTAATCTCCAGCATTGGCATGGTATAATTTGTGTTTTACACGTAATGTACTGATACAGAAGCAAACCCCTGTTTCCAAATGTGACTTGATGATTTCTTATCTTGAACAGGTGTTGGGGACTGAAGACATGAGTTGCCATCAAATAAGAGTTGACAGTTGATAGATCCTTTTGGCTGCCCAGCCAAAAAGCTACTACCTCGGGTCTGTTTTAATCAACGCACAGCTAGCTCAATGCATGCATGTAGGTAGTAGGGTGTCCGTGTCGATTAAAACTGTCCGGAGGGAGTATTAGATTGTATCCGAGCATGACTTACATGGCTTCTTTGTGCTCAGGTTCACACATCTTAGAATAATGGTTAATTTCAAAAGTTCCATCGAAACCTAAGTCCTACAGTATCGTAACACTCCCAGATAATTGTAATAGAGCATTTGAATCTTAAACAAAACCTCTAAGGCAAAGAGTAGTACTCCCTCCGTCCCATCAAGGTTGTCTTAGATTTATCAAAATTTGGATGTATCTAGACACTATCTAGTGTACGAATACATCCAAATTTAGATAAATCTACCTCAACTTTCAGGAGACGAAGAGAGTAGTTAATATCAGAAGAATTGGCAAATCACATGTCTACATCGCCCAAGATAGTGAAACTAGGTTTACCAGGTCTTAACTTCGCAATATTCTCAAAGTAGGTAACTTCACCAGTTATTCTCAAACAATGTATAAGGCTGGATACAAGGCCGATGACCCGTATAATCGCTACTAGGTTGAGCGAAAATGGATTTCTTAAATATAACCTGAGATAGTTAGAAACATTTCATCCTAAAGCCAGAATGATATCCAATGAGTAATCTCCACATTTCCTGAAGCTACATCTAACGAAGTTCACGGCTTCAATAGCTATCTTCATTTGTCCATGTGTATACCATACCAACGAGAACACTATCTACTTGTGCACGAGGTGTTGCACCAGGGGATGAGGTGAGTGTGGAAACTATTGCCACATATAGTATCTGTTAGGACCATACAAGTTAGCCATAACTAATATATCGAAAACTAGTATATACACAAAATGTATTTAAAATCAACTCACAGCCACCAGACTCCTGAAGTCTTGGAATAAAAAATTCAGCAGACATGCATTTATTTTATACAAAAGGCTATAAGCGCTTCAACGTATGCACTTATGCATGCATGACTAACTTCGCTATCAATTGTGCACCTTTAGTAATGAACAATGCATGAGGTTAACAATCCATGAACCTATGAAAAAACATACTCCCTCCGTTCCTAGATATAAGCCATATTGAGAAAAATTACAGAATATAAGGTTCATTGCGTTGCGCCACTTATATGGACAATATTTTTAGGGATTTGATTAGGTTTACTTATCTTATGCAAAGTCCTCTATTAGCTCACGGCAATTGCCTAGGGTTAATCCTAGCCAAACATGGTGTAATTTTTCCAAAATATGCATTCTTTAATTTTCGTGCGAAAACTATGGCTTATATTTAGGAACGGAGGGAGTATTACACTCTTGCACTTCAACTACCAACTGCACCAGTGAAAATCCAAAAAACACAGTGTGGATAGCAGAACTGCATGGTACAACTTCCACAACAATGAGACCGAACTTGATATGTATTCAAAGCAATAATATTTTCTACCAAATGTAAGTTCATTACCTCATTCTTTTGCTTCTGTAGCATTTCCACCTGCAAATAAAAAGTGCAACCAAAGTGAATATAACTCCTTGGAGTTCTTATCAGGAAGGAATGTAGAAGGAAAAAGTGTACTATAAATTAACGTAACCCGTGGATCTAAACTCTAGAGTGTACAACTGCATGTTGAAGTTAAACTAATAAAAATGGTACATTTTTCTCAAATCACATGAATAATAACTAAATGTTGAAGAATGTGATACTAAGAACATATAGATAATGTCAGGTATCCATGTGAAACAAAAGGCTACTTCTGTTAATCACAGGAAACCTGATACAATGTGCATGTATAGTTCATAATCAACTGACAACAATCTGGCAATAACAACAGTTAAGTCAAGTGCACAGAAAATCACTAGTAAGTGGTAAGTATTACTCCTACAAGACAAGGTGCCCAAAATAAAAATGCTATCAGATTGATTTAACACAAGAATATTGAAAATTAAAAGGACATATTTTTATGTGGTCACCAATGATTACTCGAGCCAGTCAAGGCCATGCAAAACATATACAGCTAGGACAAGACATTCAGCAAATTCTGATCATGACAACAATCGGTTGTCATGACACCAACAAGCATCATCTGGGGAGAAGTAAAAGGTCATATAGATGAGACCAAGCCACCGGACAAGTATGAGAACTGCGGCTAGAAACTTTAGAACTGTTTAGAGTCAAGAAATTACCAAGCACTACTAACTGAATGCATGAATTGCAAGGTCAGTAAATAAAGAATGTGCATTCAATCATCAAGGGAATTTTAATTGTACCTGTTTTTTCTGCAATTCCTCATTGGTCTCCTTCAGTTTTGCTACCTCAGCTTCCAACTCCATTATATAAGCCTGAAATACATCAAAAGACTCAAGCTTAAGGGTATACAAACTGAGATATGATTTAAGATACATCAATATACAGAACCAACTGGAACAATTACAATCTGTCAGTGCTATCCAGTAAGCTTGAGATTGTTGTGCTTGCAACATAGAAGTTTATAGCCGATGTAGCAGTGGCACATAGAAGAGGTCTGCTATCCTACATAGCCTAAGATAACATTCATCAAATAGTACTATATATTTATCATATCCCACATAACGTTGCAATGCCTAAACTTCATTTCCGAAATGAAAAAAGCTATCCACTATGTTCCTGAATCTGGGACTGGGAGCGTCAACTTGAATGACGATCCACATAGATTCTTCTCCTCTTGGGTTTCACGACAATTAACAAGTCCAACTTGCTATATGCAGGGCATAAATTAATATGAGCAGCTAAACTGGGAGTGTCGGATCAGATCGAAGGAATAAAGTAGCGAGAGGCATACCCAATATAGACACCCTGAGTTCTACTTGAGATAACATTTCAGAATAGTTAAGCAAAAGGCAGATGAGCAAATGGATAGTGCAGTAGAAGAAGAAGAGAAGCTTCACCTGCTTCCGCTGGCGGGACCTGGCGGCCGACTCCCGGTTCTTGATCATGCGCCTCTGCCTCCTCTCGACCACCTTCTCGACGGTAGGCCCCTTCCTGGCCCTCATCGCAGTGTCGAAGGGATACGGCACCGGCGAGAGAGAGGAGAGATCGTCGCCCTCCATCTTCCCGAAGCCGTTGAGCACGACCGGCGTGGTCGGCGCCGCCACCGTCATCCCTCCGCCAGCGGCCTGCCCGACGACTCCGTTCCCCATCTGCATGGTGGTCGCGACCACATTGCCCTGAGGAGGGAACAGGGTCTGCGCCTGCGCCTGCGCATGAGCCCGCGCCGGCACCACGACGGTCTGGCCCCCCATGTCCTCCCGCACGACGCCGGCGCGCACGAGGAACTCCTCCAGCGTCATGGCCCCCAGCGTGGGCTGCCGCTGCGGCTGCGCCTGAGGATGCGGCTGCGGCGGCTGCGGCTGCGGCGGCAGGGGGTCGTCCGGCTCCTCGTCGCAGAAGCCCATGAGGTCGCGCCAGACCTCGTCGACGGTCATCTGGCTGATGGTGCGGGGCAGCGTCATGGAGCCCTGGCGCAGGATGGGCTGCGGCTGCTGCTGCGCCTGGGCGTCGACATTGGCGGCGGCGGCAGGGGCGGCCATGGCGTTGGACTCCTCGGCGGTCCAGATGTTGCGGAGCAGCTCGTCCATGTTCATGGACCCGAAGTCCTTGCCGGCGGTGCCGAGCGCGGACTGGAACTCGTCGAAGGTGAGCGAGTAGATCGACCCCTGCCTGGCCAGCGCCGCGCCGCCCCCGCTCCCTCCCGGCATCTCCATCTCTCGCGCGCGCACAAACAAAGATTCCCCCCAAATCTCACCGAAATTCCGGCAACCAAGATCCTGAGCCGGTCTCTATCCCCAACAGCACCGACGAAGAAAGCAAGGGCGAGCAGCGGAGGGAGGGGGGAGCTTGACTTATACTGCAGCAGCGGCGGAAGGGAAGCGACTGATGGTGGAGTGTGATTAGCTGGGCCAATTATGCCCGAATTAGCAAGGTGAAATCTTTAGTTTAGTGGGAGAAAGAGAAGGAGGATTAGAAAAACAGGAGCGGGGGAGCATCGGGGGCTGTGTAGCTAGCGAGCGAGGGAGTTGGTGCGGCTTTGAGGGAGACGATCGCCGCCGGGGAGAGTGGGGAGGGAGGACAGGTGTCGCCTCGGGGCCATTAAAGTGGGTGCCGCCGGAGCACGACAAAGCCCAGCAAACCGGTCAGAAGATTAGATTTCTGCCCTGCGCCGGGCAGCGCACGCCGCTGCACCGCGCACACGGATGCTCTACACACACAAACAGCAACAGCCTTGGGGTCTCAGAAATAAAAAAAAAATTGATCTTTTTATAGATTTTTAACTGAATAATAACATGAAATTCCTTCTTGTGCTGCTATTGATCTGAAAAGATATTTTATAGGGTTGAATTTAATAGCTCTTAATGTGACTCAAAATTAAAGATTGGAGCGCGGCGCATGGATAACCTTGCAAAGTTGTATACAGTGGGCGGTCTTAATTGAGTGCCGAGGTAGGCGGCGTTGTCGCGTC
Organism: Lolium rigidum; assembly: GCF_022539505.1. Classification (NCBI taxonomy): domain Eukaryota; kingdom Viridiplantae; phylum Streptophyta; class Magnoliopsida; order Poales; family Poaceae; genus Lolium; species Lolium rigidum. Next base: position 38,576,713 of record NC_061508.1, on the reverse strand, counting down.
CGTTACAGCTATGCATACAAGAAAATGCAAAAGGTCAAACGGAAGCGGTTGCGTAAGCAATCCTTCGGGAGCGTAGGAAGATAGGGATGAAATGACAGGGCTTGGCCAATGCCATTCCAAACGAGTTGGCGTCACGCAAGCGGACCGAAACTGGCGGATAGTCCCACGTGATAATGTATCTTGTAGATTGCGATAATGTATCTTGTAGACTGATAATGTATCTTGTAGATTGTTTCACTTGGATTGACGGCTTCATCAAATGAGGCGTGTAGTCAAAGTTTACACTGAAGACTAATTAGTAAAAAATAAAAAACAACATATTTTTCGAAAAAAATAAGAACTTTATCATAGTTCTACCAAGCCACTGGTGTGATCCACAAACTTCAAAAATAATCACGTCTTCATCCTTTGATATAGAAATACCAATAGGAATATCAACAATGTAAGTAAGAAACCAATATAGGATATTAAAACTCTATTATCCGCTTGTGAGCCATATATACACTCACAGCGTTATCCTTGTAAGTAAAAAACACATGTATATGGTAGCAATGATTAGTTGCAAAATCAAATAATGAAAGATGTATTTACGATGAATAACTCATGAAGAAAACTGGCTATTTAATCCAAGTCTTGCCCACAAAATTCATGGTGAGGCTTAATCATCGTAGAAACGTGGTGTCACACAAAATCGGAATCTACCCCTAAATTCAATCTCATTATATACATAGTGGCAAGTTGGGGCAACAAAAAAATTTAAATTACTGGTGTGTTATCATAGTACGAGAAGATATGCATGCACAACGCTGATAGAGAAAAACATACGAGCAACTATATGGAAAATATTAGGTAGAATTGTGAAAGTATGGCAGCTGAGGCAACCAGTCATACACATATATTGTGTTAACGGAAAACAAAAAGGTAAAATGGAACATATTGTGCTTCTTTATTTTCTTTATTATAGGTTTATCCACTTAGATGAGTAAATCATGTCGAATATTTTCTAACAACGATAGCGAAATATTACACACCAAACTCCATATATTGTGAAGAGTTTTTAGAATTATTCGAACCATTTGGTGTTTATTTTCATCTATAGACGGTTTATTTTCCGTAAACATGTTAGACAAGTCGGCAAGTAGTGCTCTACATTATGTATGCGACATTGTTGTCTTCATGAGCCGTTCCTTGGTGTAGCTTTTGGTACGTGCACTTGGCTTTCAGTTGATGTAACTATAGAATAGTAGTGGCCCAGATTACAGGGGACCAGGCGATAACGCGACGTGTCGGCCGCAGAGAGCTGGCGACCTTTCAACGCGCCCAAGAGGAGCCTGAAAGCTGGACCCATCAGGACCAGTACCAGTACGAACGGACGGACAGGATCATATCATCAGACCCATCGTTTCACGTGGGAGAGCTCACCCGCCCGCGGTCGTGTGCTCGTGGCTAGCGACTAGCGTGTGTGAAAAGAGTTCGAGCATGCGCTGTTCTCTCCGGCGCCGTCTTATCTGGGCAAATGCCCGTACCTGAAACGAACTGCAAAGTACAAAGTGGTTCTTACCTGTTAGGTCACCTGAAAACGAACTCACCAAAATGGTAGTACAACGGCCCCGGCTTCAGGCTTGGTTGCTTGCACCGCCGTCAGTTTTGACAAATTTACAAAGTTCTGTTTTGCCAACCTTCACCTAAGAAATATGGACTTCTCTATCTTAAAACCCGTCGGAATGATTTTTTGGAGTTAGTTTCTCGATGGTGGTAATAGGGTAGGTTGCACGTACGTGCGTTCATAGGGATAAGTATATGTAAACGTCTATGTTTGTTCTGTGTTTCATAAAATAAGTTTAGACTCGATGGATTGCCTTCATTGTGTGTGCCCTTCCTATTTTCCTCACTTTATTCTTTCTCCTACCATTTGTAGCATCTCCCTTCCCCCTGCTGCCCCAACCAAGCTACTCCTTGTTTTTTTTAGAGCAACCACATATTTCATCAATCGAAAATCAAGTTAAATAAAGCAACACATGTGGAAACTAAAAGACAAACTGGGATGAAATGATTATCCTGAATTTGCACATCAAATTCTAAAATATTGAGAAATACAAAATGATCCCTAGAGTTTTCTGCAACCACCATAGCCAACGGCCGCCGCCCAACTCTAGCGTCGCCGAGATGAACACAAGAACAGACGTTGAACCTCCACCATTGCAAGATCCAAAAAAACACCATCACCAACGAGGCTTTGTGAGTCGATGAACAGGCTCCTTGTTATGCGTCTCAGGGGTAAGCTCCTCCTCCACGTCGGTCCTTCCCGCTAGAATCTAGGGCCAACCTCCTCCGCTCCTTCACATGGATGACATAATGGGGAGCTCAGATCTAAATGATTTTCATAGTGCAGTGCTTGGGGAAGGGTTGGCTTGAGGTGAATGGGTTCGAGGTCACCGGATCTAGCTCCAAGAAGATTCTGATGTGTCGGTTTTGTTGCCGGTTATGGCGATCCGGCAAGGTTGGTGCTCGAGCACAAGGTTATATTTGTTTTAGTTTCTTCGATGTTGTGTGTGTGCGTTGAAATTTAACATACTCGTATGCATTTTGCTGCGAAAGCACATGCGCGATTCCTTTGCTACAAGTTTGTGTTTTCTTGGATATTCAATGCATGCATATGTGCTTCAGAAATTCTCCACGCATATGTTTGTTTTGCTATATTACTATAATTAAAATACTGCAATTTTTTGTGTGCACAGTTTTCTAATATCTTCCTAATTATTTTTTGTTGGGTAACCAACTTATTGTGGCATTACAGTTTTTGAAATGTTGTGAAACTATTTTGCACAATAACTAAATCTTCTTGTAAAAATGTTGCAAAAACTTCTTGCATAACTATCAATTTATTGCATTAATATTTCAAAATGATGCGAAGCTTCATGATTTTTTGTAACATTTTTTAAGACGATTTGTTGCAATATTATTTTTTGGTGGGCGGGTGGGGCATATGTTGCAAAACACGGAACTACCTAGATTTGCCCTACATGGTTGATCAGACGGTGGGAAGACGGTCGATCCCCCCATGACAAGGTATTAACTTGTCAATGCCTACGGATTGTAGACTTAGGGTTTCGTAGAAAGTAGAGGGCAAGTAGATCTCGAAGGTTCAACCGAAAAAGGTGCTCGACTCAGAAATTAGGGTGTGTGTTGACAATAGATTCGATGTGTGTTGACAATAGATTCGATCCTTTCTTCTCCCCTTGGCTCCCCTTTATATAGGAGGAAGAGCCGATGGATTTCGTGTCGTACAAGTTACAAGCTCCGAGAGGCCATCCGAGTATCTCCCGCAATGTTACATGATTTGTGATTCCTAATACAACTCTATATTCCTTATCGAGGTTCTCTAGGCATCTGGGCCTTGAAAGCTCCGGATCGTGGGCCTCCAGATAACCTCGGGTACCTTATTCGGAAGGCCCATTCGGTATGCCTATGTCAGTAGCCCCCCGAGATTTTTCCTGAATCGTAGAATCATGTAAAATATCCATCGTAGAATTGAGTCGCATATTTATATATCATAGAGTCGAATATTTTTCTTAACATCTATTTTGTACAGGGATATTGGTAGATGGGGCTGGTTCATCTGACGGATCAGGTACCAGTTAACTGCTCTTGTGGTAAACCCGAATAAACCTACTTCAAGCTCAAGTCACTGGACTTGAACTCGGAATACTGGCGTAATTCGACACGCGCCACTTAAGGACTTATCGTGAATCGAATCCTAGTTGAGTTTTATCGAGTACCTAATGCGTCCGCTAGGATATTTCTTCGCATCTGTTGATACAGATGAAGTGGGAGAGCGCATTCGGGTGCGATACCACGCCACACAGGACGGATCCTCGGGACTTATCTTCATAAACTCTTTCAAGATACGGCATTCAGAGTTTTTACCGTGGCGGACGCGCTCTGAGAATATATTATCGCGTGCCTTTGTCGGCTGCTGGAATTGTGAATTTATTCGAGTTGTCCGATGACAATATCTTAATCTCCCGATGGAAGTACATGACGAGTTATGTGTAACTTGAAGATGTTCGATAAAAATACTTCGTCTGCAATTCTATATTGTCTTGTCGTTCTCTTCTTTCTTCTTCCTCATATTTTATCGGGTGCGCGACCAGCACTCCCGATGAGAGTAGCCCCCGAGGCTACATCCGAGTGTTTGCATTTGGTTCTAGGCTCAACTTTTGCTACTTTGATCAATGATGGCGTGTAAGACACACGTCCGTTGGGAACCCCAAGAGGAAGGTGTGATGTGTACAGCGACAAGTTTTCCCTCAGTAAGAAACCAAGGTTATCGAACCAGTAGGAGTCAAGGAGCACGTGGAGGTTGTTGGTGGCGGAGTGTAGTGCGGCGCAACACCAGGGATTCCGGCGCCAACGTGGAACCTGCACAACACAATCAAAGTACTTTGCCCCAACGTAACAGTGAGGTTGTCAATCTCACCGGCTTGCTGAAAACAAAGGATTAGATGTATAGTGTGGAAGATGATGTTTGTTTACGAAGAACAGTAAAGAACAGAGTTTGCAGTAGATTGTATTTCAGATGTAAAGAATGGACCGGGGTCCACAGTTCACTAGTGGTGTCTCTCCGATAAGATAAATGGCATGTTGCGTGAACAAATTACAGTTGGGCAATTGACAAATAAAGAAGGCATAACAATGCACATACATATATCACGATGAGTACTATGAGATTTAATCAGGGCATTACGACAAAGTACATATACCGCTATCCAGCATGCATCTATACCTAAAAAGTCCACCTTCAGATTATCATCCGAACCCCTTCCAGTATTAAGTTGTAAACAACAGACAATTGCATTAAGTATGGTGTGTAATGTAATCAACACAAATATCCTTAGACAAAGCATCGATGTTTTATCCCTAGTGGCAACGAGCACATCCACAACCTTAGAACTTTCCGTCACATCGTCCCGCATTCAATGGAGGCATGAACCCACTATCGAGCATAAATACTCCCTCTTGGAGTCACAAGTATCAACTTGGCCGGAGCCTCTACTAGCAACGGAGAGCATGCAAGAACATAAACAACACATATATGATAGATTGATAATCAACTTGACATAGTATTCCATATTCATCGGATCCCAACAAACACAACATGTAGCATTACAAATAGATGATCTTGATCATGATAGGCAGCTCACAAGATCTAACATGATAGCACAATGAGGAGAAGACAACCATCTAGCTACTCGCTATGGACCCATAGTCCAGGGGTGAACTACTCACACATCGATCCGGAGGCGATCATGGTGATGAAGAGACCTCCGGGAGATGATTCCCCTCTCCGGCAGGGTGCCGGAGGCGATCTCCTGAATCCCCCGAGATGGGATTGGCGGCGGCGGCGTCTCTGGAAGGTTTTCCATATCGTGGCTCTCGGTACAGGGGTTTTCGCGACGAAGGCTTTAAGTAGGCGGAAGGGCGGAGTCGAAGGAGGCACGGGGGCCCCACACCACAGGGCGGCGCGGGGCCCACCCTGGCCGCGCCGCCTTATGGTGTCGGTGCCCCATGGCCCCACTTCGTTTCTCCCTCGGTCTTCTGGAAGCTTCGTGGAAAAATAAGACCCTGGGCGTTGATTTCGTCCAATTCCGAGAATATTTCCTTTGTAGGATTTCTGAAACCAAAAACAACGAAAACAAAGCAATCGGCTCTTCGGCATCTCGTCAATAGGTTAGTGCCGGAAAATGCATAAAAATGGCATAAAGTGTGTATAAAACATGTGAGTATCATCATAAAAGTAGCATGGAACATAAGAAATTATAGATACGTTTGAGACGTATCAATCAACTCTGTATTTTTTCTTTCGCCTCATCCTCTTATCAAAAGTATAGACAATACTTCTGATAAGAGTAGCCCCCGAGCATATGAACAGATGCTTGCATTTGATCATAGGCTCTCGAAGTTTTTCTTTCTAACCATGCACTTTTTTAGAACTAGGAGTTTTCTTGTCGCTATATTTTGTTATACCACTCGAAACTTTCTTGAATGACGTCGCTGCTGAAGATAGCCACGTACGCCCACCTTAGGAAGCCACAACTCCTGTCAACCCACTGGGTCGTGGGTCTGAAACTCTGTGCGTCGACATGTCGCGCAAGTGGGGCGCACACGTCGTCCGGAATTTCCGGCACGCCCGAAGTAACGTCCCTTCAGTAAATTTGGAGCGGTAAGACCATTTTACCCTTTGGACACTCGTAGGGTTCGGAACTCTCCCCCTTTTCATCCGATGGCTAGACGCATCGTCTTCTTCCTATAAATCCACTTCTTACTCCTCATTCATCCCCTTCGCTGCGCCGCACAACTCCTCTCTCTCTATCTCCACCATCGTTGCTTCTCGAGCTCTTCGCGCACACGATCTCCTTCTTCTCCTTTTTTTTCTCCACCGAACTGCGCTCCATGGCTCCGCGCACCAAGCAGTGCAAGAACCGTGCCCCAGGAACCGACGAGCTCGTGGAGAAAGCTAAGATCTCCGGCTGGGAAAGGTCGAAGTTTTCCACCCAAGACCACAAGCTTCTGAAGAAGATGGGCATGCTAAAGAAGAAGATGGGCATGCTGAAGATGGGCAGAATTTTCGGGTGTGCAAATCATTGCATATTTCCTTCGGATTCGAGTGCAGCCTCTGCAGGCTCGTAAAAATCCTCTCTGGATGTATTCGGGTGCTGAAGATGCCGACCGGATTTTCGATGATCTTTCTGTGAAGGATTTGGAGAAACTCGTCCGCCGCTTCACCTCCTTGAACAAAAACCATGAAGTCCCTTCATCATGTCGTGTGGAGCCATTTAGTGGTATCCATGCCCTTCCCGAAGTAAGTTCTTTCTTTCGAGTTCTTTTTCTTGTTTTTCGATAGTTGTTGTTTCCCCTTTTGTGTATTTATTTTCTTGTCTTCTCTTGCTTTGTACCTTGCAGAACCACCAAACTCTCTCTTCTCTCCCCCCACTACCTGAAGGTGGGGAAGTGGATGAGCGGGTCGTTGTTGCCGACGACTCGCAAGAATCCTCCATTCCTGAGAGTGAACCCGCAGGGTCTCAAAGATCTGTGGGTTCCTTTGACAAAGACACAGAGTCGGAGCAACGTTCTGACTGTGCTCACTCTGTGTCTCCTCCTCCTACCACTTCTCCGATAGGTGCAAGAGGAAGAGAAACGATGACGAAGATTCCGGCGCGTCCAAGCTCGCCGATCCAGCTGCCGAGGAATTGATGTCTACTGGAGCTTCTATTCTTGTAGACAGTGTTGGGCCTCCAAGAGCAGAGGTTTGTAGAACAGCAGCAAGTTTCCGTTAAGTGGATCACCCAAGGTTTATCGAACTCAGGGAGGAAGAGGTCAAAGATATCCCTCTCATGCAACCCTGCAACCACAAAGCAAGAAGTCTCTTGTGTCCCCAACACACCTAATAGGTGCACTAGTTCGGCGAAGAGATAGTGAAATACAGGTGGTATGAATAAATATAAGCGAGTAGTAACGGCGCCGGAAAAGTGCTTGCTGGCGTGCGGTTGATGGTAGTAATATTGCAGGAAGTAAAGATGCGGTAAAAACAAGTAAACAAGCGGCCGATAGCGATATTTAGGAACAAGGCCTAGGGATCATACTTTCACTAGTGGACACTCTCAACCATTGATCACATAACAGAATAAATAGATAACTGCTAGACTCTACACTCTCTTGTTGGATGATGAACACCACTAACTCGTGTAGGATTACACGAACCCTCAATGCCGGAGTTAACAAGCTCCACAATATTCAATGTTCATATTTAAATAACCTTAGAGTGCATGACAGATCAACATAACCAAACCAAGTACTAACATAGCATGCACACTCGTCACCTTCACACTACGAAAGGAGGCATAGATCACATCAATACCATCATAGCAATAGTTAACTTCATAATCTACGAGAGATCACAATCATAGCCTACGCCAAGTACTACACGATGCACACACTTGTCACCATTACACCGTGCGGGAGGAATAAACTACTTTAATAACATCACTAGAGTAGCACACGGATAAATTGTAATACAAAACACATTGCAATCATAAAGAGATATAAATAAGCACTTCACTATGCCATTCATAACGAGTGAATAAGTATTCTGTGAAATATAGCCTAAGAGACCCACACGGTGCACACACCTGTCACCTTTACACACGTGGGACAAGGAGTCTCCGGAGATCACATAAGTAAAACCCACTTGACTAGCACAATGACATCTAGATTACAAGCATCATCATATGAATCTCAATCATGTAAGGCAGCTCATGAGATTATTGTATTGAAGCACATAGGAGAGAGATTAACCACATAGCTACCGGTACAGCCCCGAGCCTCGATGGAGAACTACTCCCTCCTCATGGGAGACAAGCAGCGTTGATGGAGATGGCGGTGGTGTCGATGGAGGAGCCTTCCGGGGGCACTTCCCCGTCCCGGCGGCATGCCGGAACAGAGACTCCTGTCCCCCGGATCTTGGCTTCGCGATGGCGGCGGCTCGGAAGGTTTTCTCGGTTTCGTCGAACGTAATAGGGTTTTCGCGACGGAGACCTTAAGTAGGCGGAAGGGCAGCCTCGGAGGGGTCCTAGTGGGACCACACACTAGGCCGGCGCGGCCGGGGCTTGGGCCGCGCCGCCCTACCGTGTCCCCACCTCGTGGCCCCACTTCGTTTCCCCTTCGGACTTCTGGAAGCTTCGTGGAAAAATAGGAACCTGGGCGTTGATTTCGTCCAATTCCGAGAATATTTTCTTACTAGGATTTCTGAAACCAAAAACAGCAGAAAACAGGAACTGGCACTTCGGCATCTCGTCAATAGGTTAGTTCCGGAAAACGCATAAATATGACATAAAGTATGCATAAAACTGATGGGGTTCGTAGCATGGAAAACAAAAAATTTCCTACCGCAAGACGAATAAATCCAAGATCTAATCTATGGAACACCCAAGATCTAATCTACAAGATCGGAGCAACGAGATTGATATGTGAGACTAACCCTCGAAGATTTCCAAAGCCTACGAGATTAGATCTCGTTGTTGATGTAGTCGTACTCTTGCCGAACTCAAGTTCGAGATGTAGTCCTTCTAGTGCTGCAAGCGGGCAGCACTTCCGTACTCGGTCACACGTACGGTGTCGATGAAGACGTCCTCTCCCCGTTCCAGCGGGCAGAGGATGTAGTAGATCCTTCTCGAAATCCCAACAGCACGACGGCGTGGTGGTGGTGGTGGAGAAGATTTCCTGCAGGGCTTCGCCAAGCCGGTACAGGAGCAAGTACAGAGAGAGGATGGTGGCTAGGGTTTCTTAGTTCTTCAACCCCTAGCACCCTTGCTTCTCCCCTCTTTATATAGGGGAGGGAGCAGCCATGGGATGCCTTGGCCCTTACTTTTCCTCCTTGGGCCGGCCCACAAAAAGGGCAAACTTGACCCTCAAGTTTCGGGGAAACTTAGCCCTTAAGTTATGGGAAACTTGTCCCTCAAGCTTGCTTGGGGTTGGGCTGGTTAGCATGGTGCGCCCAGCCCATTTAGGCTAGGCAGCACCTTTTCGGCCCATGTGGCCCCTCCCGAGGTGGTGGGCCCACCGGTGGCCCACTAGAACCTTCTAGAAGCTTCGGTCAAAATACCGATATTTTTCCCGAACCTCGGAAGACGACTTCCCTTATATGAATCTTATTCTCCGGACCATTCCGGACCTCCTCGTGATGTCCTCGGATCCCATCCGGGACTCCGAACAACATTCGGTCTCCATCTCATATTCCATATCTACTTAAACAACATCGAACCTTAAGTGTGTCACCCTACGGTTCGTGAACTATGCAGACATGATCGAGACTCTTCTCCGATCAATAACCAATAGCGGGACCTGGAGATCCATAATGGCTCCCACACATTCAGCGATGACTTAGTGATCGAATGAACCATTAACATACGATACCGATTCCCTTTGTCACGTGATATTTTACTTGTCCGAGGTTTGATCATCGGTATCTCTATACCTTGTTCAACCTCGTCTCATGACAAGTACTCTTTACTCGTACCGTGGTATGTGGTCTCTTATGAACCATTCATATGCTTGCAAGCTAATTAGACGACATTCCACCGAGAGGGCCCGGAGTATATCTATCCGTCATCGGGATGGACAAATCCCACTCGTTGACCCATATGCCTCAACTCATACTTTCCGAATACCTAATCCCACCTTTATAACCACCCATTTACGCAGATGGCGTTTGATGTAATCAAAGTACCCTTCCGAAGCATAAGTGATTTACATGATCTCATGGTCGAAGGACTAGGTAACTATGTATCGAAAGCTTATAGCAAGTTGAACTTAATGACTTGATCTCATGCTACGCTTATTTGGGTGTGTGTCCATTATATCATTCATCCAATGATATAACCTTGTTATTAACAACATCCAATGTTCATGATCACGAAACCATGATCATCTATTAATCAACAAGCTAGTTATACAAGAGGCTTACTAGGGACTCTTTGTTGTTTACATAACACACATGTATCAATGTTTCGGTTAATACAATTATAGCATGGTATGTAAACATTTATCATAAACATAAAGATATTATAATAAACACTTTATTATTGCCTCTTGGGCATATCTCCATCAATCTCCCACTTGCACTAGAGTCAATAATCTAGATTACATTGTAAGGTATCTAACACCCATGGCATTCTGGTGTTGGTCATGTTTTGCCCTAGGGAGAGCTTTAGTCAACGGATCTGCCACATTCAGATCTGTGTGCACTTTGCAAATCTCTACTTCACCATCTTCGATGTACTCGCGAATCGAATGAAAACGCAGCTTGATATGCTTTAGCTTCTTGTGTGACCTTGGTTCCTTTGCATTGGCGATGGCACCCGTGTTGTCACAATAGATGACTAATGGGTCCAATGCACTAGGAACCACACCAAGCTCAACAATGAACCTCTTCATCCATACCGCTTCCGATGAAGCCTCCGAAGCCGCTATGTATTCAGATTCAGTTGAAGACTTCGCCACCGTGCACTGCTTGGCACTCATCCACCTTACTGCAGCTCCATTTAGTATAAACACGTACCCAGACTGAGACTTAGAGTCGTCAGGATCAGTGTTCCAACTTGCATCGGTGTAACTGGTTACAACGAGCTCTTGGTCACCGCCATAACAAAGAAACATATCCTTAGTCCTTTTCAAGTACTTCAGGATATTCTTGACCGCTGTCCAGTGTTCCATTCCTGGATCACTCTGATATCTGCTGGTCAAGCTAACAGCATGTGCGATATCCGGTCTAGTACACAAGCATGGCATACATGATAGAGCCTACTGCCGAGGCATAGGGGATCTTGCTCATCCTCTCTCTATCTGCTGCCGTAGCCGGACCTTGAGTCTTACTCAAGACCTTACCTGGCAACATAGGCAAGAACCCTTTCTTGCTCTCATCCATTCTAAACTTCTTTAGAATCTTGTCCAGGTATGCACTCTGTGAAAGCCCTATTAGGCGTTGACATAGGCATCCCAAATGGGCCTGCCTAATATAGTACCCGGGGTTTATTGAAGGCCCACTACCCGAAGAATAAGAAGACTCGAGAGCCCAAGATGTATTTAAGGAAAAGATAGAGTTGTAATAGGAAGTGTTATTTGTAACTGGCGGATGATG
>NC_061508.1:38554055-38564918 GCF_022539505.1 Lolium rigidum | reverse complement strand
CGAGGAAAACTTGCCACTGTGCGCATCATACCTTCCTCTTGGGGTTCCCAACGGACGTGTACATCTACGCGCATCACTAAGAACGGAACCTTTCTTGAGAAAGAGTTTCTCACTAAAGAAGTGACTGGAAGAAAAGTAGAACTCGACGAGGTTACTGAACCTTCTCTCGTTGATCAGAGTAGCGCGGTACCGGAAGATGTTCCTGTGTCGCCTGCACCGGTAACAGAGGAAGCTAATGATAATGATCATGAAACTTCGAGCGAGGTAGCTACTGAACCTCGCAGGTCGACAAGGGAACGTACCACTCCTGATTGGTATGATCCTTGTCTAAATCTCATGATTGTGGACAACAATGATGAGGACCCTGCGACGTATGAAGAAGCGATGATGAGCCCGGATTCCAACAAATGGCAAGAAGCCATGAAATCCGAAATGGGATCCATGTATGATAACAAAGTATGGACTTTGGTAGATCTACCCGATAGCCGCAAGGCTGTTGAGAATAAATGGATCTTCAAGAGAAAAACAGATGCTTGACGGTAATGTTATCGTCTGCAGAAGCTCGACTTGTCGCAAAGGGTTTCCGACAAATTCAAGGTGTTGACTACAATGAGACTTTCTCACCTGTAGCGAAGCTAAAGTCTGTGAGGATTTTGTTAGCAATAGCTGCATTTTTCGATTATGAGATTTGGCAGATGGATGTCAAAACGGCGTTCCTTAATGGTGACATTGAGGAAGAGTTTTATATGGTACAACCCAAAGGTTTTGTCGATCCTAAAAATGCTGACATTGTATGCAAACTTTAGCGTTCCATTTATGGACTGAAGCAAGCATCCAGGAGTTGGAACCGGCGCTTTGATAAGGTGATCAAAGACTTCGGGTTTATACAGTGCCATGGAGAGGCCTGTATTTACAAGAAAGTGAGTGGGAGCTCTGTAGCATTCCTGATATTATATGTAGATGACATATTATTGATTGGGAATGATATAGAACTTTTAAGCAGTGTAAAAGGTTATTTGAATAAGTGTTTTTCAATGAAGGATCTAGGTGAAGCAGCGTACATTTTAGGCATCAAGATTTATAGAGATAGATCAAGACGCCTAATAGGGCTTTCACAGAGTACATACCTGGACAAGATTCTAAAGAAGTTTAGAATGGATGAAAGTAAGAAAGGATTCTTACCGATGTTGCCGGGTAAGGTCTTGAGTAAGACTCAAGGTCCAGCTACGGCAGAAAAAGAGAGAGGATGAATCGGATCCCCTATGTCTCGGCGAGTAGGCTCTATCATGTATGCCATGCTGTGTACTAGACCGGATATAGCACATGATGTTAGTTTGACTAGCAGATATCAAAGTGATCCAGGAATGGAACACTGGACATCGGTCAAGAATATCCTGAAGTACTTGAAAAGAACTAAGGATATATTTCTTTGTTATGGCGGTGACCAAGAGCTCGTTGTAACTAGTTACACCGACGCAAGTTCGAACACCGATCCTGATGACTCTAAGTCTCAGTCTGTTTATATTGAATGGTACTGCAGTAAGCTGGTGCAGCTCCAAGCAGTGCACGGTGGCGAAGTCTTCAACAAAATCGGAATACATAGCGGCTTCGGAGGCTTCATCGGAAGCGGTATGGATGAAGAGGTTCATTGTTGAGCTTGGTGTGGTTCCTAGTGCATTGGACCCACTAGTCATTTATTTTGACAACATGGGTGCCATCGCCAATGCACAAGAACAAGGGTCACACAAGAAGCTAAAGCATATCAAACTGCGTTTTCATTCAATTCGCGAGTACATCGAAGATGGAGAAGTAAAGATTTGCAAAGTACACACTGATTTGAATGTAGCAGATCCGTTGACTAAAGCTCTCCCTAGGGCAAAGCATGACCAACACCAGAATGCCATGGGTGTTAGGTACCTTACAATGTAATCTAGATTATTGACTCTAGTGAAAGTGGGAGACTATTGGAGATATGCCCAAGAGGCAATAATAAATTGGTTATTATATATCTTTGTGTTTATGATAAATGTTTATATACCATGCTATAATTGTATTAACCGAAACATTGATACATGTGTGTTATGTAAACAACAAGTAGTCCCTAGTAAGCCTCTTGTATAACTAGCTTGTTGATTAATAGATGATCATTGTTTCATGATCATGAACATTGGATGTTATTAATAACACGGTTATGTCATTATGAGAATGATGTAATGGACACACCCAAATAAGCGTAGCATAAGATCACATCATTAAGTTCATTTGCTATAAGCTTTCGATACATAGTTACCTAGTCCTTTCGACTATGAGATCATGTAAATCACTTATGCCGGAAGGGTACTTTGATTACATCAAACACCACTGCGTAAATGGGTGGTTATAAAGGTGGGATTAAGTATCCGGAAAGTATGAGTTGAGGCATATGGATCAACAGTGGGATTTGTCCATCCCGATGACGGATAGATATACTCTGGGCCCTCTCGGTGGAATGTCGTCTAAACTAGCTTGCAAGCATATGAATGATTCATAAGAGACCACATACCACGGTACGAGTAAAGAGTACTTTTCAGAGACGAGGTTGAACAAGATATCGTGATACCGATGATCAAACAACGGACAAGTAATATATCGCGTGACAAAGGGAATGGGTATCGTATGTAAATGGTTCAATCGATCACTAAGTCATCGTTGAATATGTGGGAGCTATTATGGATCTCCAGATCCCGCTATTGGTTATTGGTCGGAGAGAAGTCTCAACCATGTCTGCATAGTTCGCGAACCGTAGGGTGACACACTTAAGGTTTGATGTCGTTTGAGTAGATATGGAATATGGAATGGAGTTCGAAGTTTTTTTCGGAGTCTCGGATGGGATCCAGGACATCACGAGGAGTTCCGAATGGTCCGGAGAATAAGATTCATATATAGGAAGTCATATTCCAAGTTTGGAAATGATCTGGTGCATTTATGGCAGGTTCTAGAAGGTTCTAGAAAAGTCCGGAAGAAACGCACTATGGAAGAGGGACTCCACAAGCTTGGCCGTCCAACCCTAAGGGGAGGAGTCCCAGGTGGGCTCCACCAAAGGTGGCCGGCCACCCCACCTCAAGGAAAGGTGGGAGTCCCACCTTGAGTAGGACTCCCCCCTTTAGTAGGTTTCCCACTTTTGGGAGGTTTTGTTGTTGGGGTCTTATTCGAAGACTTGGACTACAACTCTTGGGGACTTCCACCTATATAATGAGGAGCCAAGGGGAGGGGCCGACCACACCAATCCCTCCTAGGACGCAGCCCCCAAGTGGTCGGCGCCCTAGCCCCCTCTCCCCAAACCCTAGCCGCCTCCTCCTCCACATACAACTCCCGCAGCGCATAGGCGAAGCCCTGCCGGAGTTCTCCACCACCACCGCCACCACGCCGTCGTGCTGCCGGGATTCCGAGGAGGATCTACTACTTACGCTGCCCGCTGGAACGGGGAGGAGGACGTCGTCTTCATCAACACCGTACGTGTGACCGAGTACGGAGGTGTTGCCCGATTGTGGCACCGTCAAGATCTTCTACGCGCTTTTGCAAGCGGCAAGTGATCGACTACATCCACCCCGAGATCTAATCTCGTTAAGCTTTGCGAATCTTCGATGGTTAGTCTCTTTATCTCCTTGTTGCTACCGTCTACTAGATTAGATCTTGGCATGTGTTTTCGTTCTTGCGGTAGGAAATTTTTTGTTTTCTATGCTACGAATCCCATCAGAGGGCTTTAGCGGTAGCCATGTGGTCTATCTATCTCTCCATGTATGATCTTTATATGATCATGAGCTTTGTAATCTAGTTGAATATGTAGATATTATGCTTCAACTATTGTGCTACTCAAGTGGTCTTATTATGTGATCTCCGGGGACACCTTGTCCAACGGTGTGAAGGTGACAGTGTGCACACCGTGTTTGCTTGTTAAGCTTAATTTATAGAAATACTTATGGATTGTGTTGACTAGGCAGTACCATCTTTGTATGCTCAAAGTGACAGCATGGGGTGTGCATAGATTGGGAATGCGAACTTTAAGGAATGCTTATGCAGCCCTACGCAATGAATTTGTGTTTATTATCAAACCGGAGAGTGGTTTAGAGTAGCATAGTGAAGTGATAATATCTATGTATTCAATTATGGTATCATTGTTGAGAGTGTCGACTAGTGAAAGTATGATCCCTAGGTCTCGTTTCCAAGCATCGAAACACCCTTTACAACCAGTCCTGCTACATGTTTGCTTGCTGCCATTTTTATTTCAGATTGTAATTACCACTCATAATCATCCATATTACTTGTATTTCACTATCTCTTCACCGAACTAGTGCACCTATACACCAAACAAGTGTATTGGGTGTGTTGGGGAGACAAGAGACATCTTGTATCTTAATTGTAGGGTTGCTTGATCTTTGACCTCTACCTCCCTGAGTTCGATAAACCTTGGGTGATCCACTTATGGGAAACTTGTTGTTGTTCTACAAACCTCTGCACTTGGAGGCCCAACACTGTCTACAAAAATAGAAGCATGCGTAGACATCACCTCCCACTATCTCCCCAAGCGCTCCATGGATGGTTCTACGGGTCGCGGTGGCGGTCGCAACCGCCGAGGCAGAGGCTCGGGTGCACGATCCCCATGCCCTGAACGCTCCACATCGACAGACTGCTTCCCCAAGTCGTCGTGCTCATCAAGGACGACCCTTTGGGTTCAAAATGGCTTCCAGAGAAATTCACGCAATATCTCGCCGGCTAGGAGCCGGCTAGCTTGCACTTGCGGGATGCCAGCTGCTACTTCTGTTGGTGGCCTGTCGAGGTGATGTTCGACACGGAAGGCCACATGTTCCTCCACACTGGATGGGATAAGTTTGCCTCCACCCTTGATCTCGAGGTCGGGTACTTGGTGAACTTCAAGTGGGAAGGCGACGACGAGCTCAGGGTGAAGGTGTTTGACAACACTTCGTGCCGTAGGCACTACCACAACAACAACAACAGTCCCGATCAGTAGGTTTCCGGATGTTCTTTCTTTGCAGCAAAAATGGTAATTGCCAATTTAAGCCACTAGGTTAGGTTTATGCATGTTCTTCCTCTACAGCGATGAAGGCGCCACCCTAATTTGGGTGACTGGGTGTTCTTTCTTCACTTCGAAGAAGGCGAGGGCCATAACCAGCCTTTTAGTATAGGTTTCATCGACATTTCAAAATTTTCAATTATGTAAAATGAAGCTTATGTAATATTTCTATCTCAAAATAAATCCTATGCAAATATCTATCTCAATAAAAATGTTTTATTTGTTTTGAGGGTTTCTTATTAAGGTTGCCGGTGTGTGCAACCGCTCCCCAAGCAGGTGTCGTCGCACCCCCCATAGCGCGGTGTCGGCACCCCTACTGGCGCCTTCTTTTTTTATGAAGGGATCTTTTTTTATTTAAAAGTTTTAAGCATTACATCCGGCCTCTGCACAACTAAGATGCACACAGCTATCCAAGAAGCTACCACACGTAAAGTGGGTACAAAAAGAAACAACATAAGATTGTAATAAACTAGGCTAAAGGAGCCGCAATCTTGCGATTATGGAGCCACCCATTTTGGGTAATAAATTCCTTCGCCATAACCTCCAACCATGTAGGCACCCCCGTAAATAGGTCGCGATCCTCCATGCGCTGAAGCACCGACCATGAGCGAAGTAAAGCCGTACATCGGTAGATAACCTACATAAGAGAAGAATCTTTATTATTAAAAATCTTGTCATTCCTACATAGCCAAAGCGACCATATAACTGCAATCCAATCGCTTCCACCCTAATACGAAACTTGTACTACCTCCGTTTCAAGGAATAAGGCGTCCTCGTTTTACGTGCTTTTTGTTTGACCAAGAATTACTTCAAATAGATAAACATTGTTTGTATGAAATTAATATCGTTAGAAAGTTCTTTTCAATACGAATTCAACGATACTAATTACATATAATATAATCAAGATTACGCCTGAACGTCATATTTGGTGGAGATGTTTGCGTCACCTTTGCTAAGTATCACCTATATGACGTACAAGGATACCGTTCTCGAAGGGTGGTTCTCCGCAACCATTTATCACCCCAGAACTTTATCCCCGATCCATCCCTTATGGAGAAAGAATCATATGGGAAAAAGTGTTTTTTAGTAGCCATGTACCAGCCTAAAAATGAGAGTCTCGAGGTTTCCATCTAACCTAAGAACGCTTTCGAGCCAACATACATTCTCCGCAACAATTGTTGACATACACCATCCCCGGTTAATAACCTAGCCAACCATTTTTAAAGCAAGGTTGTGTTTTTAACCTCTAGATCATAGACACCAAGTCCACCTTGATCTTTAAGACAACAAATAACATTCCACTTTGTCAACCGATATTTCTTATTTTCACCATATCCTTACCAAAAGAATCTAGACCGTGAATAGTCTAATCTATGCGAAACTCCTTTAGGCAGCTGAAAGAGAGAAATCATATGCAGTACCATGTTTGTGAGTACTGAACTAATGAGGACTAATCTTCCATCTGGAGATAGTAATTTTCCTTTCCAATTACTGAGATGTTTCTGCAGTCTTTACTCGACGACTTTCCATACGATTCTTTTTCCATAAGATTCTTTAGTGTGTTCAATAATAATACTCCCTCCGTCCTATGAAACTTGTCTCAGATTTATCTAAATTTGAACATATCTACATACTAGATAGTGTCTAACTACATTCAAATTTAATACAACTTTTGTGTGGGACGGAGGGAGTAGCAAGTATATCTCTATTTAAAACGCGCCCCATGAAGATGCTAGACTGCTTTGTTCATGTAAGTTAGATGCCTCGATTGTGAACCCTTGAATGTTTCAAAATGTTGGTTTGAGATCTAGACTGCTTGGAAATATTGGTTTTAAACATTGTTTGAATTCTTGAATTTAATGTATGCTTGACTGCTAGATTGCTTGAATGTTTGCAGGCAGTATAGCAACTTTAAAAATGCCTAAGAAAATATTCAGCGGCACCAAAATTAAAAGCCTAAAAAAGTAATTGGAGGCATCCTCTAAAAGTGCCGGCAAAAAGTTGGGATGACATTTTTGAAAAAGTGCCAACAAAGAGATTTCGCGGCATTTTTAAAAAAGTGTCGGCAAAAAGATTCCGTGTCATCTTCAAAAAGTACCGGCAAAAAGATCCCGCGGCATCTTCAAAAGTGTCAAAAATAGTAAATAATGGCATTTCTGGAAGTGCCTGAAAAAATAATTAAAAACATTTTTTAAAAAGCAATCTCGACCGAAGCAAATACAACATTTTTTTTTGCCTCCAAAAACTATTGCCGACATTTTTGGTTGAATAGGCTGCACTTAAAAAGTGCCGGTAATCTAGGTGCGTACTGAGTAGCAATTTTATCTCTAGAACGCGCCCCGTGGAGATGCTGTCAGCGGTGACAGTTTGGTGTCAATCTCATTTGGCCTCGGTACCATCCCTGCTACTAGCAGCTAGGCCTAGCTTTGACAAGCAACAACTGGACGCACCCAAATTCTGATCGTCTTCTACAGATCCGACAAACGCAACAACTGAAAATCCTAGAAAGACGTCGTCAACCACACATCACCTGACCAGTGAATCTGGTGGCTGGTGCCATGCCGGCACCGGCAAGGATGGCAGCAAGCATTCGTCGCATTCAGAACCTGGTCTTCTTTTAAGGCAGGCCCAAAAGGCTTCGCCGAACGCATCGATCAGTGCATCCCTATCTCGTACCAGTCCGAGGCAGCCGGCCATGGGTCACCAAGGAGCATCAAACGGCATGGGGGGCGACGACATCGGCAGCGCCGCTAAGGCGCACTTCGTGCTGGTCCCGCTGATGTACCAGGGCCACGTGATCCCGGCGGTGGACACCGCGATGCTGCTGGCCACACACGGCGCGCTCGCCAGCGTCGTGGCCACGCCGTACAACGCCGCGCGCATCCGCCCGACGATCGACTTCGCTCGGCGGTCCGGCCTGCCCATCCGGCTCGTCGAGCTCCCGCTCGACTGCGCCGCGGTGGGCCTGCCCGAGGGTGCCGACGACGTCGACAAGATCCCGCCGGCGCTCCACACGAACTACTTCGACGCGCTGGCGCTCCTCGCGGCGCCGCTGGAGCGCCACCTCCGCGAGCACCCGCCGTACCCGACGTGCATCGTGTCCGACTTCTGCCACTCCTGGACCGTGGGTGTCGCGGCGAACCTGAAGGTTCCCCGCCTCAGCTTGTACAGCATGTGTGCCTTCTGCCTCCTGTGCCAGCACAACGTGGAGAGGTTCAACTCGTACGAAGGCGTGGCCGATGACAACGAGCCGGTGGTCGTGCCGGGGCTGGAGAAGAGGATCGAGGTGACGAGGGCGCAAGCCCCTGGCTTCTTCCGGGCACCCGGGTTCGACCACCTAGCTGACGCCATCGAGTGCGCGCGGGCCAAGGCGGACGGCGTCGTCATGAACTCCTTCCTGGAGATGGAGCCGGAGTACGTGGCCGGGTACGCGGCCGCCAGGAACATGAAGGTGTGGACCATCGGCCCGGTCTCGCTCTACCACCGGTACGCTGCGACGCTGGCAGCGAGAGGGAACACGACCACCGCCATCGCTGCGGACGAGTGCATCCGGTGGCTGGATGGGAAGGAGCCCAGCAGCGTCGCGTACGTCAGCTTCGGGAGCATCGTGCATGCTGATCCGAAGCAGGTCATGGAGCTGGGGCTCGGGCTGGAGGCGTCCGGCCACCCGTTCATCTGGGTCCTCAAGAACCCGGATTACTACGGCGAGGCGGTGCGCGAGTTCCTGGGGGACCTCGAGGAGCGCGTCGCCGGGCGCGGCATGCTGATCAAAGGCTGGTCGCCGCAGGTGCTGATCCTGAACCACGCGGCGGTGGGCGGCTTCGTGACGCACTGCGGCTGGAACTCCACGCTGGAGGCGATCGCGGCCGGGCTGCCGGTGGTGACGTGGCCGCACTTCTCCGACCAGTTCTTGAACGAGAAGCTGGCCGTGGAGGTGCTGGGGATCGGCGTGAGCATCGGGGTCAAGGAGCCGTTGGTGTGGCGGATAGATAACAAAGAGATCGTGGTGGGGAGAGAGGTGGTGGAGGCGGCGGTCAGGAGCATCATGGATGGAGGAGATGAGGGGGAGGGCAGGAGGCGGAAGGCACTCGCGCTCTCGGAGAAGGCGAGGGCGGCGGTGCAAGAGGGCGGGTCGTCACTTGCTAATTTGCTTGATTTGATCAAGCGTTTCGAGGTGGACGCAGGAGGTTGCACGACTGAGTGAGTATCAAAGAGCGCCGAGAAAATTGAAAAATACCATTATAGTTTGGGCCAGGGCTTTATAATCCCACCATTTTACAAAACTTCATAAAAAAACAAGGCCAGTGCTAGTCATCAGGCGGCTGTAAAAGAGCCACAAATCAGCCTCCTTGTGGACCGTTAGACTAAGGTAAGTGAGCGAATTCTGCACGTTCGATCGCGTGATACAAAAACAGTGCGTATGTAACAATTATTTTCATAATATGTAACATCAGTCCCAATATTTTCATTTAGTCGAAAAAATTTGGTACGATTTTTTTTTGCGAATGGTACAAAATATCCCGAATGTAACATTTCTCTTCGTGTATGTAACATTTCAAAAAATACAGCATTATTATACAACATTCTCTGTGATGCATCTAACATTTTTGTCTAACTTATCCACCATTACATGATACATGTAACGTTGGTGCAATTTTCTGTATCGTACATAAAAAATAGATGTATCATTTTGCTCAGGTTTACACCACAAAACTTATACACGTATGTATCAGAATGTGGCACCATATGTAACATCGAAGGAATCTCAACAAAATCGACCTTCACAGCCACCACGGCTGATTCGAGCTTGCCGGCGCGGGACGAGCTCGAGGAGAACGCGTCTATCGCGACTGGGAGAGACAGGCCACTGGTTGGGGACACGATCGTGCGACCAGAGGGGCACACCCGTAGAGATGCTTGCTAGATGGAAGCGCGGGTGACGGCACACATCCATAGGGGAGCCACTGGATGGAGCTGAGGTCAGAGAAGATCGGCCATGAAGGCACGGGCAAAGGACATGCATCTGGAGGGGAGCCGTCGAAGGGAGGTGTGGCCGAAGTAGAGCCACCGGTGGGAGGTGCAGCTAGAGGCCCCGGTCAGGGGCAGGAAACACGATGGAGGAGGAAGGTCGGGTGGGAAGGTGGTCAGCGGCCCATTGGCGTCTGTTTTTGTTGCGGAGGAAGATCCACAAAAATGTCGTGGGAAGAATTGTTTTTGTCGCGGAGGAAGATCCACAGTTGGAGCGGACGTGGTTGTAAGTTGTAACCGGCTGATGCTACAATCAATGGAAGGCAAGACGGGCCCCACCCTCCTCTCCCCCACCATTAAATCTGGGCCGGCTGGCCCCTCTCCCTCCCTTCTCCGGCGATAGCCGGCGTCGTGGTGGGTGAGGGTCCCTTCCCCTGTACAGTTGTAGCTAGATTTTGGCGTTTTATGCTTGGAGTTGGCTCTATGCTAGGTTGTCAGAGCTTGCTGCTTCCGCACTTGAGCTGCGGGTGGTGGTTTCCAGCGATGCTCTTCTTGGTCGTGGCAGCGAGGTGCTGCGAGCGGCCGGCGGGAGCAGCGTCGGTGTCTCTGTTAATAAGCTCGTGTTTCGGCGGATTTGAAGGCTGCGGTCGCGTTTCAAATCCTACTCCTTCTGCTCGTCATGGAGGCGAGGGCACCTGGGCACATGCTGTTCGTGGCTGCTGCAGGTCGGATCCGCATCAGGGAGCGTGAGGCTTCTCTTCGCGGGAGTTTATCCTCGGTGGCGCTGCAGTCGCAACCGTCTCCAATGGTCGAAGGGCGACCAC